>NC_048595.1:100751524-100908044 GCF_003668045.3 Cricetulus griseus | reverse complement strand
CGCTCGCCCGCGCAGGCCTGTGAGCCCCCACTCCCACTCGCCCCGCGCAAGCAGGCGCCCTACCCCCCGCTGGCACGCTCGCCCGCACTGGCACGCGTGGCCCCCTCGCGTTCGCCCTTTCTCCGGCGCGCCCTCAGGACGGCTACGGACCCCCAGCTTCACGCGCAGCCCGGGCCGCGGGTCTCGCAAACGCGCGCGCACACACCCACACCCACTCCGCCCGCCCGCTCTCCTAGGGCGGCCGGGCGCGCACCCACCCCCGGGATCGCTCAGCACACCCTCGGCGTTGGCCAGGTCTCTCCTGCACACACTCTCGTCCGTTCTGCTCTTCGGCGTCTCGCACTGACACTCTGGCACACCCGGAATCAACTCCGGGGTCCTTCTAGCATCCCCGAGAGGAGTACGAGGCAGAGCCCCCCAATGCCCATTAAGCCAGCCCTCTCACTCCTCCCCTGCTCCTACGGCCCCATCAACGACCTCCCTCCTAGTCCCTCGCCCGGGGGGTTAGCGGGCCTTAAGCTCCTGTGACTCGGAATGGACCAGGATGGATGCCCAGGCCCTTGTCATCGCCACTACTCTCATCCTCCGTCCCCGGGACAGGGCCTGGAGAGCAGCCTCCATGAAAAGGGGTAGAGAGGCTGTGACTTAACTGCCTGATCGGACAGTTCCAGAGCAGGGTATACCCCTTTGCTAGCTGAGCTTGGCTCTGGCATGCTCGGCTCACCTCCGCAGCCTGGGCCTTGGGGGCGGGGCAGGGTGTTTCTTCTCTGGACCTAGGCCTCTGTTCTGGCTACAATATGGGAGATTAAGGTTAGACAACCTGATCAACTTCCGAGGCCACACGAAAGCGCAATAGAAAAAGGGATGCGGGAGGAAGAGAACCAGAGGTCCACCCCCTTGGATTTTTCAACTGGCCTTTGACCCATAATCCCTGGGCCTTGCCCCTCCTGGGAGCTGTTCACGGCTGAGGGCTAGGGGAGGGAAATATCTCGCTGTTTCTTCACACCCTTCCCCAGCAGGCTGCCTACAGCTCCCGGGCCCTTTTCCCAACAAATGCCTCAGAGACTATTGCAAAGGAAAAACCTTCCCGCCACTGCTGGGGCTTTTCGCTTTCACTTCCATGGCTGCACCGTGCCTCAGATTGAACAAGGAAGGGTTGAAGCTCAGAGAGGTTTGACCAGGGCTTAAGGACACAAAGCGACATAGATGAGCCCAGCTGTGTCAGAGCATAACCACGGGCAGCAGATGTTCTCTAACTGACTTCTCTGGGCCCACCTCAGGTCCCCAGGCTACAGACCCTAATAAGGTAGTGGGCTGAGCGAAGGAGCGCAGGAGGTGCGAGGAAATGGAGTGGTGGAGATGGGGACACACACGAGACTGTCTTTCTGTGCTGATGGTAGGCCTGGACCAGCTTAGGTTCTGGAGAAGGGGCTAGTGCTTGGACCCATGCGCTCACATCAGGTTGGGAACAGGCAGACAAACGAGCACCGAAATCGACGGGTCCTGAGTGGGCCGATCTTGCTTTTCAGATAATCCTTCAGGTTGAGGGCAGTCAGGAATTACGCCCCGACGACAAACGCCCCCAAAAGACACCAGGGCACAAGGAGGCTGCCGTCATCACTGCCGCAGCCACCTGGCGCGGGTCAGGGTTCGCACCGGACGTCACGAGTCCAGGAATACGACTGAATGTGGGGGAGGACGAGGAGGGACGCACGTCGGACCCGGGGTGGTAGTAGTGGGGGATGCCTGTCGGCTGGCAGCTCCTGGAGCGGGACCAGCAACTGCGCTCGCTTCCCCGGGGCCGCAGCGACACCTGGCGGACAGAGCGCAGTGTGCGTTCTCGGGCTGCCACCCCGGCTCGGCGCTGAGGCCTTAAGGACCCGTGGATTACAAGGGAGGGTCTATCCCCTTTCCATCTTGTGGTCGCCTAGCTCGGAACCCAGGATCTTTCCACTGAGCCTGGCCAACAGAGTACTGGCGGCTTTCGCTCCTGCCGTTTCGAATTCCCTGTCTATTCACTAGTCTCTGTGCTTCCTCAGCCTATTAAAGCCTAAGGGTCTACCCACCATCTAGGCGCTTAGTAGGCAGGCCTTCTCCTCTGGCTGTATCCCCTTACCTGCTCTCCTGGAAAGAGAGTTGGCCATCCCATCTCTCCACCAGCCTCTTCTCTTACCGCCGCGCTCTTAACAGACACCTTCACTCAAACCCTATCTCAGACCATCTGCATCACCTGTGACAGAATGGCAGGAAGTCATACTCCCAGACTAGAGGTCCCACAATAACGGGGGTTCCCAGAATCAGCAAGCTTGAGAGACCTTGGGCCACTAGAGAAGTTTCCCTTGCCTTCAGGTGTCTTTGCTCTTGCAGTGGTAGAGATTGAATCCAGGGGGTGCTAGGCAAGTGCTCTCTCTACCACTGAACTACACCAACCCTCTTGGGGTTTTATAAAAATCCCTCTGTGGGAGGGACCACTGTGGCCAGACTTCACCTTTCTGGCAGGGTGAACTAAACTGAACACCCCACCTTTGGAGTTAACTGTGCCATCTCAGGCCTTTAGGCTGCAATGCCACTTTCCCATTTATATTGATCTGTCTCCAGGAAGGAAAGCTACTTCTGTGGTCTCACCTTTCCAAGTGCTCCTACAAAAAACAGTCCCATTTCTAACCAGCTATACACCAAGAGGTTCCACAGCAAGGCAAGCTCCTGGCTAATAGCTACATGCTCACACCAGCTACCTTAAAAGCACTAAACACAGGGTCACGTCAAGTCACACACCCAGCCTCATTATGGTCCGTGAGGAGTCATGGGACCCTTGCTTGAACTAGGAGCTTGAGGCCCTGGAAGAATGGGACTGAACCAGAGTTGCACATCCATACTCACTCAAGGCACAGCCATAGTACACTGTGTGTCACACACACAGGCACACACTCAGTCACACACGCTCTCAATCACACTGGGGTTGGCGGGTCGGGGCGGGCTCTGGGAGGCAGTTACGTAAACGCCCTCGCAGCCCCCCCTCACTCCCCCTTACCCCCCCTGCTTCCTTGCACAGTGCCAGCGCCCGGGGCGGCTTGGCCGGGGCCCGGGAACAGCTCGGCCTCGCGGAGGCTCCAGGCGCCGAGAAACCCGATCCCGACACAGCCCCGGGCCGAGCCAGGGAGGGGGGCCCAGAGCCCCCCCAAGTCAGGGACCAGCCCAGCCACCCCCATGGGCAACTCACCGCCCCCCCCCCGTCCTGAAACAGGTCCAGCACCATCTTGGGACAGCACCTGGGGCGCACTCATAACAACCCCCTCCTGGAATCCTATAGTGGAGAACACTGCCTCTCTGGGCCCTGACCCTTCCAATCTGTAGTACCACAAAAGGGCAAGCATTCTCTGAAGGTGGAGGGAGAGGGGAGAGGTGGGGCCCAGTAGCGAAGCTAAGCATTCAAATTGAAATCACCCAAGTTCCCTGGAAACACCTTCCCTTCTCTCCCTACGAGAGCCCTTAAATCCACACTGATACAGGGGCTTCCACTACTGCCCCGAGATCACGTCAGATTTTTTTTTTTTTTACCTACCAGATTACCAATTCCAACACACCCTATCAAAATTCCAAATTATTCAATAGGCCCAGGCCTCTTTCTTCCCTCGCATCAGGAAGTTCTAACTCCAGTCTAATCACAGTTCCTCCTGCTTCTCTAAGAAGGAATTCTGAGGACAGATGGAAGCTTTGGGGATCAAATCCCTGGAAGGAGGAAGGATTAAGGCCTAGAAACTCCAGGAAGTCAGAGATCTGAATGGAGGGCTGAGACAGCTCTTCACTATAGCCCTCACCCTAGCCTGCAGCCTAAGGCTCTATTTTTCACAATAGCTTTTGAGTGTCCGATTGGGCTGCCCAGACCCAAGAAGAAAGGGAATTTCCCCCCATGTTCTTGCTAATGAACAAAACATTTCATGTTGAAATTCCTCCTCAACCCCCAATCCAGAGTCTCTACCCTCCCCCACCATTATGTCTGAGCTGGGGGATCACTAGGAGGGGATCAGAGTGAGGGCAAGCTCCGAAAGGAAGCATTGGGGGCATCTTTCAAAATAAGTCATTAAAATGGCCTCCCCCCCCCCTTTCTTTCTGCTTTTGGCTAAAATTACCCACTCCTGTGGCTGCTTCCCAGAAAGGGTGGCCGGAGCTGTCCCAAGGCCCAGGACACGGCCCCCCTCCCCTGGGCAAGGAGCCTTCCCAAAGTTGTTTTCCTGGTCTCTTCTTCTTGGATGTTTTTTTGATTATTAATCACATTTTCCATCCACAGACTCAGTCCAGACCCCTTCCCCCCGCCTGGGGTCAGGGCTGGACAGGAAAGAGAAGTCAGCTCTGGGAAGATGAGTTGGGGACATGATAGGCAGTGACCCTGGCCTTGGCTGACCTGAAAGAGGCTGTCGGTGGAATGTCACAGATCACACCCTCTGAGGGCTGGCACATAGTAGGTGCCATCCTTAAGCAATACAAGTGAGATAAGTGAATGAACAGGTGGCTAGTTTTCATAGCACCCAGCTGGCACTGGACAGCAGGGCCCTTGGTATTGGTTGTTATGTTACAGATAGGGAAAGATTCTGAAGACAGAGACATCTGCCAGAGTCACTCAACAAGTTAATGCCGAACCCAGAGCAACATATGGCAATGTGATGGCACCTCCCATTCCTAAGAGTATATATGTGTGCCCTACTGTGTGCCGGGCATTCCTAAGAGTATGCATGTATGTCCTACTGTGTGCCGGGCATTCCTAAGAGTATGCATGTATGTCCTACTGTGTGTAAGTACAACAATGAACCAGACATTGTCTTCTGAAGGATGTAGAGCAACTAGGTTCCATACATGGTTCATGCATGTGTAACTTGGTAGATCGTAGAAAATGGCAGGAGCTACTAAAATGAATATAGAGAAATCCCAGGACCTGGCAATTCTATTTCCAGACACATGCCTCACAGAAAGGATCAAATGTGCTTTATTCATTATATTCCAAGTTGGAAACAACCCAAATAGATAAACAGTGACCTGGTCACAGCAATGGAAAAGAACCAACTACAGCTACGCATACCGACATGGGTAAACCTCAGACAAAAGACTGAGCAAAGAGGAGGGAGAAAAGACTAAGAGAGCATACTGATTTATTTCATTACTATGAAACAAGCAAAACTAAAACTGAACTTGTAATTTGAACTACATATCCTTAAAATTTATGCACTTTAAGTTCCCACCCTCATGGGGTTCACATTCTGATCAAGAAAGATGAATATTTTAAAAAGAAAATACAGATAATTGTACAGTTAGCCTGTGCAAAATTCCCAATTGTAACTCCCCTAGCCTCCTCAGCTAACAAGGGATGCATCAATGTCTCCTAAGAGAGGCGTGGCCTAAGCCCTTTCTTTCCTCTCCTAGGCCATATTTCTTTGCCTAAAATGGCTAGTGTGAGATTTAAGTTAGTGGCTAATATGATATCTGTCTAATTGCCTGTTAGTTGTGTGATGCCTCTGAGATCCAGGAGGGTGGTCCTGTCGCCTTCACCTCTAGCCCTGGTCTGGCATAAAATGGGTGATTCTAACAGTTGAAGTATACTGTGTGTGTGTGTGTGTGTGTGTGTGTGTGTGTGTGTGTGTGTGTGTATTATACTGGAGGAGCTGTCTACCACTGAGTTATATCCCAGCTCTCTTTTTATTTATTTATTTATTTACTTGTTTGTTTATTTTGAGACAAGATCTCTCTATGTAGCGCTGGTTATCCTGGAACTTACTATGTAGACCAGGCTGGCCTTGATCTCTGAAATCCTCCTGCCTCTGCTTCCCAAATGCTGGGATTAAAGGTTTATGTGTCACCTCGGCTGTCTTCTTTTTAATTTTTAATTTTGAGCCAGGGTCTCATCAAATTGCTCAGACTGGCTTTGAACTCACTCTTTAGTCCAGCCTTGAACTTGGGACCTTCCTGTCTCTGCATTCCAAGTAGCCAGGATCACCAACTTGCATCACCAGACCCAGGCTGAAACAGATTTAAATAAATCTAACTTAATGTTGAAATGCATGAATCCTTTAAAACAGATCAAATGCATGTGTGTCATGAAGGGAATGGGGCAGCACCGACCTGTGAGAAGTGGCGCCAGGGAGCCACCTTGGTGATGAGAAGCAGGCTTAGTAAGCTCACTGAGGACTAAGAAAAGGCCTGGGTATCTGGCCAAGGCAGCAGTGGTTTCAGAGATCACATGCTAAAATGTCTTTGGTGCCAAGGCCATGTTGGTCTGGAAGGCAGAAAGCAGGTAAGAGTATAGAACATATGACTGTTAGTGAGATCTTTTTTGAAATTTATTTATGTGCATGTGTGTGTTTGGATGTGCTTGAGAGTATGCACATGTACCACATATTTGCAGAAGGCTGTGGAGGTCAGAAGAGGGCTGGTGTTATGTGAGCAACCACGTGGGTGCTGAGAACTGAACACAGATCCACCACAAGAGCAGTAAGTGCTCTTAGCCACCGAGCCAGCTCTACAGCTCCTGCTAGGGAGATCTTGAGCTGCTGTGTGGAAGGTCAAATTTTCTTCCTGACTTGGACAAGATCCTGGGGCTGGAAAGAAAGGACAGTGCCTGGATGGAGAGAGGTCACTCGGCTTCATCTTTTCCACTTCTACCAAGAACATCAGGTATACATGGAGGACAAGCCCCCTGGATACCTAATCCAGGGTCTGCCCTCCTGAGGATCTTCCCCGTGGTGATCCTGGGGTCTGGGTTAAGTTGGAAAGAGAAGCTGGTGGGAGCAGAGGATCCAGATGGGAGAGGATGGAGAGGGCCAGGGAGGACAAGGACATTTGAGATCAGGGGACTTTGTGTTTTTTTTTTTTTTTTTTCTTTTGAAGGCAAAAACAGGAACACAACACAGACTTGCAAAATCACAGATGCAATTTTTCATTTTGCAAAAATTCGCATGAAACTAATTCACTACCCAGAAGTTGCCTCTCCACCCTGGCGGGCTCTGATTTCCCTGCTCCAATTTTTTACAGTGGAGACATCTGTCCTCAAAGGATTGTCCCCTTACAGTGATTCCCTGCTGCTGATAGTAGGGTCTTCAAGTCTGTTTCTCTCCCTTCCCGCCCCCCCCCATTCATTCCTGATGAGCCTGTGACTACTTGGGTAGGAAATAAGAGGGAAAGAGGCACTATTCCCCTACAGACTCAACTGTGGTGATTAGGAAGACCAAGGAAATAAAAAAAATCTGGAGACTTATGCTAGTGACACCAAGTACCATGAAATAGGCAGAGGCAGAAGAGGAAGTCCAAGAGAGAAAATTGAGTTAAATTCAGTTCAACAGACATTTATTAGCGCCTACTGTGTGCCAGGCCCAGAGGGAACATTGTGTACAAAAGCACAGACGACTCCCAGGCTTTTGGCATGAGTGACTGGGAGATGATGGTGCCATTCACAAGGCCTTGACTTGTTCAGCCGAGGGGTCTGTGGAATGATGGGTAGGCAGGGACACAGCTAGGGCAGGAGAGAATGTCCTCACGCTGAGTGGGGCCAAGCTGTCTGGAGGTGTGCAATCCCAGGGCCCCCTGCACCAGCACACGGTAAGGCTTGAGTATTCACCGAAGTCGCAGGCTGACCTGGGTATTATGACAGTGCTGGGGAATGGTAAGACTGAGATAAGGGAACAGACATAGAATGTGGCAAGAGATGGGGGAAAGGAGGGGAGGACTAAGAAACTGGGAACTTTGGTTAAAAGACACACACACACACACACACACACACACACACACACAACACACACACGGGGACCAGAGGTGGGTGTCTCCCCAGGTGTTCTTCACCGTGTACGAGAGAAAGAGAGAGAGAGAGAGAGAGAGAGAGAGAGAGAGAGAGAGAGAGAGAGAGCCCCAATGGGTAGGTATGGTGGCATGCCCTTGAAGGGTAGAGGAAGGAGTATCAGAAACTCAAGGCCCGCCTGGACCACACAAGACCTACCTTAAAACAAATGTAACAGAATAAATGACTACTAATGCTCCAGAGGCCGAGGCAGGAGGATTGCTGAGTTTGAAGCCAGTCTGGGCTACATAGTGAGATTTTACCTAAAAAACAGAAGACCAAAACAACAACCAACTAAACAACAACAAAAAAAGAAAAAAGAAAAGAAAAGAAAAAAGGAAGGAAGAGGAAGATGTGGCACTCTCAGGAAACAAGAGAGTTGTGATGGCCTCGAGAGCAAAAAATCTCGGATCAGGGTTCGTTATGAGGCTTAAAAATAGAGCTCGGTGAGAGCTGGAGGCAGCAGGACCAAGATGGAGCTAAGGAACTGGTTGGACCCTGCTCATAAGCAGCACGCACACGGCTGCTCCCAGCTTCCCACTGTTTCTGTGAGCCCTGTGTGGTCTGGGGGGCCTCACACAGCTATGTACAAGGTTAGAAGAGTACAAAAAGGCTCCCTCCAGGCCCTAGGTTTCTACCCCAGAGCCCCTAGTTTCTTGGTCTCCCCAAGAGACTCTGGAACCTTCTTCAAGCTCAGGAGCCTGGATGCAGTGGTGGGAGAACCCTGGGGACCTTGAGAGTAATTGAAACCAGGGCTAAGACATTAGAAACCATAACGCCAACTCCCGGGCTCCCCCAGGATAGCTCCTGGTTTTCCTCTTACCCCGATCCCCCCTGTTGTTGACAGGCTGGCTCTCTCAGGCCTCCACCAGCTGGGCTGTTGACCCTCCTCTCCAAACTAACTAGAAGGGACCTCCAACCAGAGACACCCAAGCCAGACCTTGGGGACCTCTTTTCTGTGCTTCAAGAACCTTGGTGTATACTATGTTAACCTCCTTATTTTGAAGCGTCCCAGATTCTAGTCTTAATTGCTTTTTGCAGAGGTTATACTGGGGGTTGAAGTTAGACAATAAGGGTTTCTCCAGAGTGGGGGAGAAAAGGGGGGATGAGATGTGGGTGTGGGGGCAGGAGTGCCCGGCAACCAGCAGGTGCTCAATAAATACATGGAGAAGGAAGAATTCTCAAAGCCAGGGGCCCCTCACAAGGAGGCTTTGGCTGGCTGCTCTGAAGCAACCCTGGGAGGAGAGGGGTCAGCTAAGGAATTCCACGGTGGGGGCCTTTCCTCCCTCCTTCCCACCCTCCCTCCCTCCTCCCTCCCTCCCTCTGTTCCTCCCTTTCCCTCCTCCATCACTGACAAGAAGATCCAGAAGTTGCTTTTCGTCAGCTTGGTGGGAACTCCCTCTCCTAACAGCTGCCTGAAGATTCCCAGATTTCCAGATTACCCAAGAGGGTTGATATGGGAGTCTGTCTGTCCCCACCTCTGTCTCTGTCTTACTCCCTAGCTCTCAGTCAAACTGAAAGACTCAAATACCTGCTTCATGGCTTTTCAGCTTTGAAGCCCGGGGCAAGTGACTTAATGTCTCAATTACTTTAGAAGGAAAATGAGCCTCAATTACCCCAAGAATAAAATGGGATCATAACAGCACCATCTATTTCCTAACACTGCCATAAAAATTAAGTTAAATGAGACAGCCCCCAGAGTGCTTGGCACTAGGTTTGGCCAGTACTGAAGGCTTCCACAGGCTGGCGTCATCCATGTGGCCAGGTCTCCTCTGCCAGGCTTTCTCTCACTGTCTATATTATCTCTCATCTGACTCTGGCCTTCTCCAGCTCCACATCTCTCTCCTGATCTTTTGCTTTTCTTGTGCTGCTCCACCCACCCCACCCCTGTCTGACTCTTCTGTCCCTTGGCACAGCTAGGGTGGGCTGGGGCAAGGGGGGACTTTTAAAACTTCAAACATAGGATTCCTAGTAGCAGGATCACGCCTGGGCCTGAACATGGGTGAATCACAGTGGTGGGAGTACTCGAGTATATGGTCCTTCCTGGATGGGTAGGAGAGCTGGGGGCTTTGGCCCCACCACCTCTTGGAGAAGAGGGACTTGTCCTGACTACTTCAGCCGCCCCCACACCTGGGTCCAGGCCAGATCCCCCACGACTAGTGCCTTCCTGGAGGTAAGGCAACCTGCCCAGAGCTGGAGACCAAAAGGGGAAGCCCTCTACCTTCATCTACAGTGGCTTCTTGCACTGAAAACATTGTGGAACCTCCCACACTCCATTCCAAACACTGTACAGAAGAGTCTATCCTAGATGGCCTTTGTCTCTGACTCACTCACGTTTGGGCCATAACTCTCCTTTTAAAAAAAAATAATTCATTTAACTTTATTTTATGTGCATTGGTGTGAAGGTGTCAGATCCCCTGCAGCTGGAGTTACAGACAGTTGTGAGCTACCATGTGGGTGCTGGGAATTGAACGTGGGTCCTCTGGAAGAGCAGCCAGTGCTCTTAACCTCTGAGCCATCTGTTCAGCCCCTGTGCCATGACTTTTGCACCTGCATTAACTTTTACTTCCAGAGAGAGGAAACTGTGAGCAGGCTCTTCATCTGGCCAAAGACTTCCTTCTGAGTGTTGATGTACAGAATCTCTAAGTTTCTGTGCCACTGAAGGCCTGTTAAGGCAGGGGCATGGTGTAGAATAGGTGTTCATCAAATGGAAACCAACTGAGGGAAGGGCCCAAATAAGGAAGTGAATGACTGAGGCTACAGCAGGCAGGAGCATGGCAGGCCACAGAGAGGCTGAGACTCAGCTTTGGGGATCAACAAGGAGTCTTTACTGGGGACCAGGATAGGTCTCAACTGGCCCCAAACACCCCCACACCTGGGCCTAAGCCAGGCCCCTCACGTCAGCTTTTGGGAAGAGGGCCAGATGGGCAAGCAATTAAGAGTCTTCTCTCATTTCCCTATTCTCAACACATCATTGCCTCAAGGTACCCACAAGCTTCAAGGAGTGCTGGGACGATAAACCCAGAGAGGCAGGAATACTGGGCACAGTCACACAGTAGGCAAAGGCTGGGATAGGAGACCTGCTATCCTGACAGCCAGCCAAGGCCTGTCATGGGGATTTTGTGTCAATGCAGTGACAGGGCCAGATTCAAAACAGATTCTATGTGGGGAAAGTGCTTAGGAATCCTTGAACATGTGGGCAGCTGGTCCAGGGGTAGTGCATCCCACCAGGCAAGCACAGATGTGCGGCTTCCTGTCTTTCCCATCAGAGACAGGTTGTGGGACAAAAGGTTCAGTAAGACAGACCAGAGCAATTGAGAAGAGACAGACCAAGAAATAACATTCTCAGAGACACAGACACAAAAACCAGAGATGTGGACAGAGACATGAGACAGATGCAGACTGACAGGGAGATGCAGGAGGAAAAGCCATGCAATCACAGACACGGGGGCCAGAAGTCAGAGAAAGAGACGACAACAACATGGAGAGACTCAGGCAGGGAGACTCAGAAGGAGGAAAAAAACAGTTGAGGGGAGAGAGAGAGAGAGAGAGAGAGGGAGAGGGAGAGGGAGAGGGAGAGGGAGAAAGAGATCAAAAGAGGTAGAGAAGAGGAAGAAGAGCCAGACAGAGACAAAGACAGAATGAAGCAGAGAGATAGATCAGAAACATTATGATTGGGAAGAGCAGGTGGCCCAGCAAAGTCTCCTGGTCTCAGTCTCTGCCCAGGTCTCCCCAGGGTGTGCCCCTCCTTGCTATTCACTTGTTCCCATAGCAACATGGAGGGCAGCAGCAAATTTGCATTCACATTTACATCCTCTCTATCTGCATAATTCAACAGGTTCTGTGCATATTCATGAGATGGAAGAAGGTGGCTCCTCAGTTCCTGCTCATAGGCTGACTCTGGTGCCCCCTGCTTACAGTGTGTGGTCATGGCTCCGACCTGAACCCGTGAGACCTGGTAGACAGCATTCCCTCTTATTCCCACCTCCAAATGTACCTTTTATTCTTCCACTTCCCGGAGTTTCTCTTAGGCTTGTGCCCCTCTTCCTGGCAGGGCACCTCTCTTGGCATCAATATGCCGGCACACGCAGGCATGTGAGTGTATACTCTGGCAGGTGGTGGTTGGAGGTGGCAGGGAGGCCCCTTAGCCATACTGAGGACAAGGGAGGGTCACTGAGAGATGCTACAGTGCAGAGGGAGCTGAAAGTCGGACACATCTACTAACAGAGAGGAACATACATGATGTGGCCTCTCAAATGGAAGCTGACCAAACCCTGATTCTAGCCAAAATAACACGAGGAGCCAGGACAGAGTTCAAAAGAACAGAGGGTACGGTAGCTCATACACTGGGCAAAGGGCTAATAACATTTTCTGGAAAGGACTCCCCAGGGCCTCTCCTAGTCATAATTCTGGCCTGCTGATCTCCTCCTGGCTTTCTCACTGTTGTTCCAGCCCTGTGTTCCCTCCACTCAGCAAGTTCTCACTCTAGAGCAGCCTGACATTTTACCTCATGCCCTGTTCGGCTTCTGGACCTCTCCTTACTCTCAAGATAAAGTACACACTCCCTGGCAGGTATACAGGTCTTTCTGCATACAGTGCGGCCCCAAGCCATCCTGAGACTCATTCCACATAGGCTCTCCCTTGAGTTTCATTCACAAAATGATGTTTATTCTTGTCTCCCACACCTCAGCTCATGATTGCCCTTCACCCCTGTCCTTCCCAGCCAATCAAACTTCACGCCTCTCCACAGGCATTACCTCCTTTTTTGTCGAGATATTTCCTGTCTCTAAGTGCTGGACGAGGGGCTCTTATTTCTGTAGTGAAGAACTTCCTGAATCTTTGTGCCTATTATGCCTGTCACATTTCACCTAAAGGTGAAATACTGAAATTATGAAACAGGTCTATAGCTTACACGGGACTGGAGGGTCTACGTTCGTCACACCATGGGTTATCATTAGCTGTCTCTTTTGAACGGCTGAGATGTCACCTTGTCTATTAAGGGCCAATTTTCAAGATTAGATTGTTTTGCTTCTTTCTATCTTGGGGTTTCTAGAAAAGTAGATTTTACAAAGGATAGATGGGCTATCTCTTTGTGAATGCTGCCACCTTGTGGCCACAGGTAGAAGTTCTTAGGGTATTTTGAGACAGCGTGTCTCTGGCAATCGCTATTGTAACCCAAGATGGCCTCAGATGGCAATCCTCCTGTTTCAGCTTTCCAAATGTTAGGATTACAGATATGGACTTCCAAGTCTTGCTTTTGAAGAGACTTGAATTTGAAGGGAGAACAGCTAGGGCAAAGATCAGAGGAAGAAAATCTAATAATGCTTGGAAGAGGTCAGGCATCGGTATGGTCAGAACCCAGAGTGCAAGAACCAAGCCAAAGGTGGACAGAGACGGCAGGCAATGTTTTTTTTTTTAAAGGCTATCCCGTGAATAAATCTGGATCTCATCCTTTAATCTGGGAGTGGAGGCCAAAAGAACAGGGAATGGCATTCTGATCTAGGTGTGTCCACACTTGGAGCCTCAACATTCAGACCTTCATTGAATGATCACTGTACACCTACTGTGTGCAAATCATGCTCAAGATTCCTAGGTTGCTTCAGGGAATAAAGCAGACATCTGGAACTCCCACTCTAACCAGGAAATGAGAAATAAAAGTTCTATTTTATTTCATTTATATCTTATTTTTGTGTATTTTTTCTTGCATTTATATCTGTATGCCACATACATGCCTGGTGCTTGAGGAGGCCAGAAGAGGGTGTCAGATCCTCCAGGACTGGAGTTACAGATGGTTGTGAGCCACGATGTGGTTTCTAGGAATCAAACCAGAGTTCTCTGAAAAAGCAACCAGTGCTCTTACCCACCGAGTCACCTCTCCAGGTCCCCAAAATACTATTTTAAAGAAGCAAATTATATTTAGAAGGTGAAAAAAGTGTGTGACAAAAAGGGGCAGGGCTGCTAAGATTGTTCCCTGGGTAAAGCACTTGTTGGTAAGCTTGAGACCTAAGTTTGATTCCCGGGTCCCACTTGATAGAAGGAGACAAATAACTTTTCCAAGTTGTCCTATGACCTCTGTGAGCTATAGCCCATCCATGCCTACACACCCAATAAATAAATAGAAAAACGGAACCCAGCCGGGCATTGGTGGCACACGCCTTTAATCCCAGCACTCGGGAGGCAGAGGCAGGCGGATCTCTGTGAGTTCGAGACCAGCCTAGTCTACAAGAGCTAGTTCCAGGATAGCTACAAAGCCACAGAGAAACCCTGTCTCAAAAAACAACAGCAACAACAACCAAAAAAACCAAAAAAAAAAAAAAAACCAAAAAAACAAAACGGAAACCACCTTTTGAACTTCGGCCTCTAGAACTAACTATGAGATGTAAGTCTGCTGCTGTAAGCTACTCAGTTTGTGGCACTTCATTATAACAAGCCCCATGAAACTAACACAGCCACACTTTCTTATCACTCTGGTACTCCCCCTCACCCACTCCAGGTAGCTCATGAGAATTCCAGCCCACAGAAGCCTGTGCTCTTCTTTTTAGTTTTCCTCCCAACTCTGTGGGCACCATGGCCCTACTCTCTGGCTACTATTCATTCTTCATTTGTTCCTGTCTCACTCAGTGTGGAGGGACAGCCTCCCCTAGCTTGTGGATGCTTCTGGAGCCCACATTCTGCTACTGAAACTCCAAGTTCACAGTCGTCAGCGCACACTGGGCTTATAGCCTTGGTAGATCATGTCATCTCTCTGTTACAACTATTCAAACTCCCCGACTGCTTCCCATCCGTGTTTAATAACTCTTGCTTCATGATCAAAGGACTTCTGAACTCCCATATCCCACTGTCGCCTCCACACCGTCTGCACGCTTGCTTGCCCTCAACTCTTTCCCTTCTGTTACAGGAAGTCATCTTTGTTCCTACTTACATTTTTTAAATTTGCCTGTGTGTGCATTTGCAAGGAGGCCAGGGAAACTCGTGGAAGTCAGCTCTCTTTTTCCACATGGGTTCTGGGATTGAAATCAGGTTAAGCTTGGTGATGAGAGTCCATCCTGTGAGCCATCTCGCTGACCTCTGCACCTACATGTATGTCTGTGAACCACATGTGTGCCTGGTGCCTGCTGAGGTCACAAGAGGGTGAGATTGGAGTTGCAGACAGTTGTGAGCTGCATGGTGGGTCCCAGGAATTGAACAGGTGGTTTGTTTTGTTTTTCTTATTTATGTATATGGGTGTTTCATCTGCTTGTACATCTGCACCCCAGAAGAGGGCACCAGATCTCATTAGGACTACAGTTAAAGTTGGTTGTAAACTACCATGTAGCTGCTGGGAATGAACCTGGGTACTCTGGAAGAGCAGAGCTCGTAACTGCTGTGCTAATTCCCCAGCTCTATTCTACTTTTTGAAAGGGATATCCCCACATCTCCTTACCTTTTGTCCCCAGGGAAAGCTTTTTAAAGGCATTATGGAAGCAGGAACCACATTACAGTGGATTAAGGAGAAATGGGGACGTAAAGAACCATGTACAACCCTCAGGTTCTCTCCTAAGCTTGAGCTCACTTCCCAGGCTTCATCTCTGGTTCCCTCTGGGGCATTCCTCCTGAAGATGTCAGAGCCAGGCAGACTCTCTAGGTGCCAAAGGTTAGGGAAAGCACCCTAGAACCTGTTCTCTCAAGGGATTCTTACCACAGGTGCTTCCCTCTACACTCCTCCACACTCATTCTGGAACTCTCAGGTGGTTTCTATTTAAGCAGCCCAATTGGGAGTCCCTTTCTGATCTCCAGAGCTCATAGTTATCCTGAATCGCCCCTCCAACTTAGCTATTGTGTTTATTACATGCAATCTCTTCAACCTGCCAAAGCAAAGTGATCAGGATGAGATGCTAGGTCAAAAAAATATCAATAGCCTGCCGGGCAGTGGTGGCGCACGCCTTTAATCCCAGTACTTGGGAAGCAGAGGCAGGAAGATGTCTGTGAGTTTGAGGCCAGCCTGATCTACAGAGTGAGATCCAGGACAGGCTCCAAATCTACACAGATAAACCCTGTCTCAAAAAACAGACAAACAAAACCCCAAAACAACAAAATTTATCAATAACCTATAAGGAAATGTGGCCCAAAGTTCTGACAACAAAATATACACAGTGAAGATATTCAGAGCAGGGCATGGTGACACACTCGTTGAAGAGAGTAGTTGGTAGAAGCCGAAGAGTCTTTAGCTAAAAGCTTGAAGAGGTCAGGCAGTTGTTGGCAGTATAACACGGCACGGCAGTTTAACTGTCTTCAGCAGTTATGTTACCTGTTTCAGGATCCTCTGTATTTAAAGGGTCTGGTAGAGTAGCTACCGAGATTTCACCTCTCCCAATATCCTGACTTGCCCCTTTCCCTCAAGCCCCTTCTCACTGAGGGACAGCTTACCTTGGAAAGCAAAGGATGTAGTGTTTAAAGTTCAGGCCACAGTTCCATGGTCCTATGGTCACTCATCCCTCCTTGAAGCCCATATCAAGTCCTGAATTTCCCCAACTTTTTCCCATCATGCCAATCTCTCCTGCCCAGACTGAGAAAAACTGCCTAACACCTTCAACTAGCTGGATCCTGCTACATGAACCCAACAGAGCCCCAGTTTTATTTGCGTGTAATTGGACATCCAGGTTACTAGACACCCTGGAGAAAATCTTGATTCACAGTGTAGCTGATCAACTCTTGAGACCACTGCCGCTTACAATTCCACTCTATTACCTGGAGCCTGCTGACTACCAATATAACCATTCTCTCTCTTCAGATACCTGCAGTAAATCTGAATCCAAGGCCAAAGTGAGGCAGAAAAAAACAGCAATGGAAAAAAGGCAAGAATGACACCCAAAGAAAGATGTGGGATTGAGGTCTACTTTCAAGATAAAAAACAGCATGTCTGTAAACTTAAGTCACTTACAACATTTATATAGCATCAGGTGCTCAGGTGGTATCTGAGTGTCAAATATGGACACCTCTTTATAAGAACTCTAATGGGGGGGGGGCGGACTGGAGATGGCTCAGCAGTTAAGAGCACTGGCTGCTGTTTCAGAGGTCCTGGGTTCAATTCTCAGCACACACATGGCAGCTCACAATTGTATGTAACTCCAGCTCCAGGAAATCTGTCATCTTCACACCAATGAACATAAATTATTAAAAAAGAATGCCAATGAGGTAAACCCTCTACACCCCATTTTACAGATGGGAGCACAAAGGTCCAGGAAGTAGCTTTATCCAAAACTACAAAGCAGTAACTTGTGAGTGGGAGAGCCAGGACTAAAACCGTGACAGGCAAAGCCCGAGTTCATGATCCCACTATTCTAAAACATATGACACAGATGGGAGAAATGCCTGACCTGGTTGAGTCCCAAGCCAGCTTAAAGCAGGTGGCAAAAAGTCATGCAGGTGACTGCTTGAAATGTATTGACACCAGATCCACCCAGCAGCGGCCTCTACCTACCCTTCTGGCCTCCAGGCCATGAGCTCCGGGGCAAGGCGGGCCTCACACCCCTCCAATCCCACTTACACACAAGCAGGCCAAACAAATGGGCATGACCTTTATTTCCCTCTCCTAGACTGATGTCAAAAAAGGCAAGTCAGATATACTGTAGACAGAGTAAGCCCTTCTCAAGCAGTCTGTAACTCAGCACTGACCCCATATGCCCTTCATTCTTCATAGCATCCCGCATCCCAGGGGGGAGGGGAGGCAGGACTCCAGTGGACTCAAGCCTTGCTGGCATGTTAAGTGTCACACAAGCCCTTCTTACAGAAGGCACAGAGAATCAGGTCTAGAGTACAGTCAGGCTCAGCAGGTCTTCAGGACCGGGTGTCCCGAGCCCTTCTTCGGGGTCTGGGACCACAGCTAGGTATGGAGCCCAGGCCTGGGGGCGCTCCCGGGGGTTGGTAGCCACATTCACTGGGGTCCAAGGGGTCCCGACTGAGTAGCACCCACACTGCAGGCACGTGACGTCGAACTGTGAGGGGGTCTAGGCCTGTGTCTGGTGAGGTTGGGACCCAGCTGTCCTCAGTTTGCAGGAAACGAAGCTTGGTGAGTTGGTGGAGGCCTGGGACCCGCCGTTTGACAATCTCTGCACAGCTGACAGCCTTCCCAGCTGCCCGGCCAGAGCCTGAGAACACCACATGCCTTGTGCTCCCCCCCTCCAAACGACCCAAAGCCAGTCCTAGCAGGTTTCGGATTTTGCTCCCATCTCGGACTCGCATTTCCAGGGTGTCAGGAGGTAGCTGGGGCATTGGTGAAGATGCTGGGAGCTCTACAGAGCCAGCCCTCCGGTAGTGTTCCATTCTGCTCCGGTGGCCTTGGTGAATCTCTCTTGCTGTGCACTGGGGGAAGCGGTCAGATGAGTGTCAGGACTATGACCAGGTCCATCCTCCATCACTCCCTCCAGGATATACCCCTCACCCCAAGGCTGGAGAGTCTTACACACGGAAAGAACCAAACTCCCCCCACTCCCCAAACCAGGCTATCCGGGATAGGGCCATGCTTCATCAGCTCAAGCTTTTCAGGGCTAGGCCAGACCCCTCCTCACCCACAACTCTCTAAAACAGGAGCCTTTCCTCACTAGGCTTCCAAGGACTCGGACAAGCTCCTCTCACTGTGTGCTTCCAGGAAACAGAATCAAGACTTGGCCCCAGGCTGCCTGGGGCACAGCCACGAACTCTCACAAAGTACTCCCTAAAGAAAGAACCGGCCCCTCCGGGCTCTCGGCCGGCTGAGTAGACTTCATCCTTAGATTACCAGGGTTGGGGGGCTTGAGCCAGGCCATTCGGGAACTCGAGAGTGGGGGCTCGCACAGACCACTGCTCGGACCAAACATGGACGGTCTGGCGGGCTCCCCGGTCGTGGGCCGCTGTCCCAGGCAGCAGACATCCCCTTTCCCCACGTCTGAGTACCCAGGCCCTGGGATTTGGCTCTTACCACTACCGCCCGTCCACGCTCGACCCAAGATGGCGCGCAGACCGGGAGCGCACGGGGCCGCGGGAGCGCGCACGCAGGGGGCGGGGCCTGAGGGAAACCCGGGACGCCGTTGGGCTCAGCTGAGCTGGTACCCGCAGCTGGCCCGCATCCCGCGGTCCGCGGTGATGCCGAAGCACGCCAGAACCCGCAGAGGGCCCTGCCCGGGAGAGGAATGGCTATCGGAGGAGTCCTGAGCATGAAGAATGCGAATCTGTGCCCTTAAACGATGGATGGTGCGCGTCACCTGTTGACTCACCGCATCGGTGAAGGAGAAGCTGAAGCATTGGTGGATACAAGCGGGCGAGACCCTTAGTTCTGAGCTTTGTTCTCATCCTGGGGCACTGGACAACCCTGGTAGTCTTCAGAAGGGACTAAGCCATAACTTGTGCACAACTCATTGGCCATAGATTGGCGTATAGGCTAGGAGGATCCGGTAGTGGGGGCAACAGATACCGTGACCTTGGGAAGGGTCTGTACCCTGCACCATCATAACGCGTCAGGCGCGGGGGTAGGAGGGTGCCCACGGAACCTAGTACAGTACTCAGAGTGAAACAGGTTCTGCAACATCTGTCCAACATGTTGATTAACCACCGAAATGGCAAGAATTGAGAAGAGATTAATTAACTTGGTAAAAACTCGTAGGAAGTTCTGGGAAAGAGCCGGGAACTATTTGTTGGAATAGTCTAGGATGACTGCTAGTTTCAGATCGTTTTGGACAAGCTGCATTTTGCGTGCCAGCAAAACTACAAATTGGTTGGTCTACAGGCAGTTGAAGGAGCCGAGGCACTCCCTCAGGCCACAAGAGGGCAGCATACACTTGGTGGAGCGCGGTGCTTAAACTGTTCATCCAAGCTTTCCCATCATCTGCTCCTCCTTCCCAGATCCTAAAATTCACTGCATCCAAGCCTCTTGGCTCCTCTTCTGGTATTCGGTAGACACAAGGCTATGCTGCCTTGGCTCTGAACGTCCCTGCTTGTTCCTCCATGATCATCCTGGCATGCTGAGCCCCACCTGGTAGGACTACCACTTTCTTGGTCTTCCCCCAAACCCTATACAGAAATGAGGTGACCCTACCTGTGCCCTCCTTACGTGCCGTAGGATCTGATATTTAGAGGGCAGTTGGAAAATGTGGGATAAATATACAATGCCCCACTGTATCAATCAGATGCAAGAGTACTACATCTTTCAGAAGCTCGACCAGGAGTAGTTCCAGGTCCCACCCTGATAGTGACAGCTCTCCCCTTCACCATTCCAGTTCTCACAGCCAAGCCCATCTTAGATCAGCAAGCCAAAACACACCTTCAGCGGTAGCTACAGTTTATTGTCATTGGAATAAATACACTGATGGGGAGTGCAAATCATGACTCTAAGGTAACCTGATCTCTGACCTCAGAGCCCCAACTGAGCAGACAGGTAGTCTTTGAATTGAATAAATACAAAGCTGTCTCTGCCTCACAAAGACAGGGTGGCACAGGGCCCTGGAGCTGGCCCCCCTTTCCCTGGCCTGGCACAGTAAGCAACTGTCATTCTTCTGCTGGCTTCACTTGCTTGGCAGCCTCTAGCTGGCAGAGTAGTTCATCCCACTGCACGAATTGCTTGGAGAGAAGCATTGTCTGGTCAGAAGTCAAGGTGACAACAGGAGTGTGAATGAGGAAGCACAGAGATTTGGCATGTGCCCAAAGCGGTGAAGGCAGGAGAGGAGAGGAGAGAATGGGATGGGCGCATTAGGGGCAGCAGAAACAGGCTTTGGGAGAGGGCCCATTAAGCACAAAAGATACAGTCTTGTTATATTCCTCCAGGAGAGCCTTGGACTCCTCACTGATCTCCATACACTGGTCCTGTAGGCCAAAGCATAGCTTAGAAAGGAGTGGAATAATGCCTCATCTCCCACTGAACTCCTTCCCTCCAAACCTAAAAAAAGATGGTGCTTAAATAACCTAGAGCGAAAGGAGAAAACTGCAAAACAGGCACTTCCAATCCTAGGTCAGGTGCCCTGAACAGCAGCCCAAAGAGTAACTGGAGGGGCGGTTTCTACACATTAGGATCCCCTCCTCTTCTGTCCCTATGGTTTGTTTGTTTGCTTGTTCAAGACAGGGTTTCTTTGTGTAGCTTTGGAGCCTGTCCTGGAACTCAATTCTGTAGACCAGGCTGCCTTGGATCTGCCTGTCTCTGCCTCCTGAGTGCTGGGATTAAAAGCATGTGCCACCACCACCCGCTGTCCCTATGTTTTTAATGATTTATTTTCAGTTTATTTGTTAGGGTGTTTTCCGTGTGTGTGTGTGTGTGTGTGTGTGTGTGTGTGTGTGTGTGTGTGTGTGTGTGTGTGTGTACCCAAAAGACCAAAAGAGGACATCAGATCCTCTGGGATTGGAGTTACACAGAGGTGGGCTTTTAGTGACCATGTGGGTGTTGAGAATTGAACCCAGACCCTCAGCAAGAGGAGCAAGTAACTCTAAGGGCCAAGCCATCTCTCCAGCCCCTTTGTCCCTATTCCTAAAAAGTCTTTGAACTTGAGAAAAGATATTTCACCCATAGTCAGAAACAAATTCCCAGGGATTATTTGGTACCTCTCAACTTCAACCTCTATTCTGGAAAGCAAGAGACCTAGATGTGGCCCTAGGCAAGTCCTTTCCCATCTCCAGGGCATTTAGAAATAGAAGATAAAACTCCACATTTCCTCTGCTGACAATACAAGGGTCTAGGAGTCTTCTCAATTCCCCAACCCCCTAGGAGTCTTCTCAATCCCCCAACCCCCTTATGTCAGCAGACATGGCGTCTCATCTCCACCTTCCCTTCCAGCCCTCTCTCCTTCCATACCTGCTGCTGGATGTGGATCTGGGCCAAGCGCTGCAGGCGGGCAGCATGCTCAGGAACAGCTGTAAAACACAACACACACCACCCAATGATGTTTGTGCCCTCCCCCCCCCTTCCCGCCCCCCGGGACTGCTCAATAGTCTATTAGGTCGTCGGCAGGATTAGAGTATTGAGTAGAGAAGCTAAACAAACGCCAGGCTTCATCGACCCTGTAAGCTGGAGGTGGTGGAAGGGCTCCCTGCCCACCCCATCCTTACTCCAGGACCCAGGAGGTGGGGGTAGGGGGAGAACAGGTACCCAGAAGACAGAACCTTAAAGTCCTCAGTATTGATTGCTATGAGCAGGGCCAAGTAAAGAGAGTGTTACCTATTATAGGCCCTACCCCTTTTGCTCTCAGCTCAGCAGGGCTAGGTCTTCCCAACCTAAGGTGCTTAGGTGGGCTGGGAATGAATACCAAGTCCTATACTAGCCCCTTGAGCTCCCACGCTGAGAGCCTTGGCCACCATGGTATGCTGCAGCTTTAGGCTGTCAGATACTAAAGCGGGTAGCTGATCAGGGCAGGGAGAGGGAGTTGAGAGAAATACCTCTAGAGACAGACAAGATGGATATCTGGATTCAATTAAAGCCGCTGCCTGCTTGTCAAAGCCCAGGCTCAGGGACTCTTTTAAGACTGCAGCAGGAAAAACTCACACACCCGGCAGGAGGTCTGACAATAAAATGTGGGCTCTGCAGCACCCTGAAGGAGAGATACTAAGGGGGTAGAAAGCAGGAGGAGTCTCCAGAGTTGGGACTGCTGGAGCTTGTGCTAGTGTCCTTAGGCCCAAACTGCCTGAGGTCCTGCGCCTAGGCGCTTTCTTTTTTTTTTTTTTGAGACAGGGTTTCTCTGTGTAGCTTTGGAGCCTATCCTGGCAGTCGCTCTGGAGACCAGGCTGGCCTCGAACTCACAGAGATCCGCCTGCCTCTGCCTCCTGAGTGCTGGGATTAAAGGCGTGCGCCACCAATGCCTGACAACCTAGGCTCTTACTTGGGAATTTTAACCATAGTTTAAAAAGGCAAGGAGCAGATCCAGCATTCATACAGGGAAGCCTTGGCCCCACCAACCACCTTCCCAAGCACAAGAGTGGAGATGCAACCACAGAGGGTTACCTTTTATAGAAGCACTGTCCAGCATGGGCACCAAGGCATCCACTTGTTGCAAGAGTGCTGCCTGGGAAAGGATGAACTGTTCCTCTGCAGCACAAAGACAAGATGACGGCAGTGAGGCAAGCATGGGCATTGCTACAGCTGTGAACTAGCAGATAGAAATCTGGGCCCTAGAGCTCTGAGCAGCAATTGTGCCGCTGCTCCTATCCCCTGGGTGTTCATTCCCATCCTACCTGGCCTTTTCTGGGTGCCTCTGCCTAACTCAAATTGAGCCTAAGAGCATCTCACTCTCTACAAATCCCTACCCCCAAGTTTTAACTCCATATCCTTCTCTCCCATCCTCCTTAGCAAGTGCTCCTAAGCCACAGGAAATAGCTTCCTTAAGCCAAAGGTCCCAGGAAAGACCTGGGGGAGACATGCAGCAGACTGTATTGGGCAAGTTCTGCTCATCTGCCCTCAGAGGGATGGGCAATTACAAATGGCAGAGAGCTGAGGAAGAATGGGAAAGGCCAGTGCAGAGAGTGGCAGGGTCTGGGTTCATCATGTACAAGGGTTTCAGCACCCTGGAATCCAGAGAAGGTACTCAAGAGCAAGGTTGCACGTGCAAACCACTGGAGAAAGGGACACTTGGGAATCAGAAAGAAAGAGTTCACTGAGCTGGCTGGGAAGGCAGGCTTGGTAGACGGAGAGGATTTTATCCTAGCAAACAGAAGAAGATACTGGAGCTCATATGCAGGCCAAGTGCTATGACGGGAATGTTTGTGAAGATGGGGCAGCATGCAGAAAGGAAGAGACGATGTAGGAGACTATGCAATCGTCCATGTGGAAATGGAGGCCTGCTTCCCGAGGCGGAGCACAGGAAGGGCTGGGAAGGCTGAAGAGTCTTTGAACTTGTTGTCTGAGCCATGGCAATGCATATAGGAGCCCGCCTTGTGGGAACTCTGGTGGCCCCTCCTCCCCCAGTCCTCGGTGTTACAGTACAGTCGCCATTCTCCTAAACAACCATCCCTGCTTGTGTTCATGAGGACAAAAGACTTTCTGATTCACCACTGTGTATCTTGTCCCAGAATAAAGCCTGGTTCACAGTATATGATCCTGTTTCCCTTTAATTTATTTTTCTTTCCTTATCCTTTTTTGAGACAGGATCATGTCATGTTGACTCAGGCTATCCTTGAACTTGTAGTCCTCTTGCCTCAGTCTCCCAAGTACTTAAGACTCTAGATACATGCCCACTGTGCCCATCTTGGTGTCTTCTGGTGAATGAATGGATACAGGTGCTCAGAAAACTCTACCTGTAGAATGAGTGACTGGCTAGAACCTCTGCTTAGAGTGCTGAAGTCCTAGAGCTTTCTCCTGGGAAATATGCTGATCTTTCGGTGAAAGCCACCCTTTTTTCATAATTTGCCAAAATGGAAAACACAAAGGGAAAGAGGAAAGGAACCTGCTGTATGTTCTCTAGGCCTTTTAGAAAATAAGCAGTGGGGCTGGAGAGATAGCTCAGCAGTTGAGAGCTCCTGCTCTAGCACGCCTTTAATCCCAGCATTTGGGAGGCAGAGGCAGGCAGATCTCTGTGAGTTCAAGGCCAGCCTGGTCTATAAGAGCTATTTCCACCTCCAAAACTACAGAGAAACTCTTGTCTCAGAGGGAGGGGGAGGGAGGGAGAGAGAGAGAGAGAGAGAGAGAGAGAGAGAGAGAGAGAGAGAGAGAGTTCCAGGACAGCTAGGACTATACAGAGAAACCTTGTCTCCAAAAACAAAACAACAAAAAACCTCCTGCCATTCCAGAGACTCAAGTTCAGTTTCCAGTACCCAAGTCGGGTGGCTTACAACAACTTGTAACTCAAGCTCAGGGAGATACATTGCCTCTGGCCTCTGTGGGCACTTGCACTCGTGTGCACATACCTGTACTCAAACAAACACCAACACATGGTTAACAAATAATAAATCTTAAAAAAGGAAGGAAAAAAAAACAAAACAACTAACCGACAAATTGTTCCACATACATGTTAATCTATAAGTATGATATTGTAGACATTAAAGGAATAGGTACTGTTCAAAAAGGAATGCCCTGTGCTATCATGGGAAAACATGGAGAGCGGCAGTGTCACTCGGCATGCTGTTGGCATTGTTGTAGACAGTTAAGGGCAAAGTTCTTGCCAAGAGAATTAATGTGTGACCTGCATACCAAACACTATAAGAGTGAGACAGCTTCCGGAAACAAGTGAAGGAAAATGATCAAAAAAAGGAAGTCAGAGAAAGGCACCTGGGTCCAACTGGAGCAGCAGGCTGCCCCCAAGAGAGGCACACGCATGAGACTGTAAGGGAGGGGCCTGAGCTACAGCCTATCACCTATGCACTTGTTATGACTTCATGTACAAAGAGAAAGGATACAGACTGGAAAGATCAAAAGATCAACTCGTGCCAATGTTCTGCCTTCTCCTGAATGACGATGCTCTCTGTGCCCACTCCTTCCAGGAAGATTCTCTGCCAGTACTCAATGAGGAAGATTATAAAGGAAAATCCTAGGGATGGGCCTTTGATAGAATATCAAAGTAGTGTCCATATGCCTGCATTACAGCAGGTCCAGAGGTAAACTACACCCAGTGCTGACTACAAAACTCACAGGATCACCTTGGGCCCCAGTCCAGAGCCAGGCCAGCATTCAAGAAGGTAGTTGACAGGCTACATGTATAACAAGATGGAAGAGGGAAGCCATCAGTGCCTGACTTCTCCACAAATGATACTCTCAGGTGCCTGGGCACACACAGTCTAGCATTACCTGCTAAGATGAACTGCAACTTTGAGGCATCAGGTATGGCAATGCGATCGATATATTCAGGATCCAGGTATTTGATCAGGTCTTCAACTAGCAAAGTAGCAGGATAGAAAAAAACAGAAATGGAACCTTATTTTATAAGGGAAATTTAGAAGCTGGCAAAATAGTTCAACAGGTAAAGGTAACTGCTGCCATGTCTGCTGACCTGAGTTTGATCACTGGAATCTACATGGCAAAAGGAGAACTGACTCCCACAGGCTGTCTCCAACCACAGACACACACACACACACACACACACACACACACACACACACACACACACACACACACTACATAAATATTCAAAAAAAAAAATGAAGTTTGAGGAGCGCTAATCATTGAGGAGATCCTTGAATTACAAGCTGACCACACAGTGTGAGATCAGCAGCATCTACTGGGTCCCCTGCTCTGCTCCACAGATCATCTAGTAACATCATCTGTGGGCTGAATTCATGCTGTGGACCTGAAACACAAGTGCCACCACACCACTCTGCTCCTGCCACCTCCCTGCCCCTAGTGTTCCCACTCACCTATTCTCACCAAGGCACCTTTCTCCTCAATGCCACAAGACAAGCTAGTGTTTTGTCTAATTTCTAGTTACTGAGAAAATTACCAGCTACAATAATTTAAAATGTTTGGCTAAACCAACCTTGCCTAGAGAAATGTCACACCCTATCCCCCTCCTCCACTAAGGGAACCTTTGTGGAAGAACTTTCAGCTTACAACTCTGGACACTGGACACAGCACACCCCAACTTACCATATCAGCAGTAATATGCCTTCTATCCTCAAAGGGCTATTCTAGTGACGTACTAGCGGAAGGGCAGGGACAGACATGGAGGCAGTGCAACTGCACACCTAATAGAAGTACTTACTCTTTTTGTAGAGAATCTTCACCCTCTCCCTCTTACTGGCAATGTTCCCTAAAGCCACCTGCACCTTGACCAGACCATCAGCCACCTGAAAGGAGGTAGAGGTTAACTCCAAGGTATACCACTTGGCTCGAGACTTAGAAGAACCCAGATGTAATGGTGTAAAACTTTAATCCCAACACTCCGGAGGCAGAGGCAGACAGATCACTGTGAATTCAAGGCCAACCTGGTTTACATGTCAAGTTTCTGGACAGCCAAGGCTACTTAATAAAGACCCTATCTTAAAAAAAAAAAAAAAAAAGACATGGGAGCCAGGCGTTGGTGGCTCATGCCTTTAATTCCAGCACTCGAGAGACAGAGGCAGGCGGATCTCTGTGAGTTTGAGGCCAGCCTGGTCTACAGAGCAAGTGCCAGGATAGGCTCCAAACTACACAGAGAAACCCTGTCTCGAAAAACCAAAAAAAAAAAAAAAAAAAAAAAAAAAGTCATGGAAGAACCCTTGTCTCCTTGTCTCTATAGACTTTCTGAATTCCAATAATTTAGTCTCCCTTCTCTTGCATTATAGACAGTACAGTAGTCTCACCTCCAGGAACACTTTAATGTGGAAGGAGAGGGACAGAATCATGCTGTCCTTGGCAGGATGCAGGTGGCAGTGTGTGTCTGATTGGGGATGTAATGAACTAGTTTAAGGTTTAATGGGGCACTCTTACATACCATATATTTCCTGGTTCCTAAGTCCTGGGTTTGGATGTGAAATATGCAAATATCCTCACCCAGTTCTTCTTTAGCTCAAGGCTGGAGAACAGACTGGTTGGCCTACCTCTAGCCCCATTCCCTCTACATCAAGTCTGGTATAGGAGATGGAAGACTTGCTAGCATCCCAAAGACGGTGCAATCTTCATCTTAGAGAACATAGAAGAAAATCAGCTTAGGGCTGAGTACAGTTAAGGGTTTGAGCTTGAGATGTCTGTGGAATATCCCAGAGGACAAGACAGCAGACAAACACCAGTAAGTTTCGATGAACAGAAAAATCCGGAACAGAGACACACACTGGAGGCATGATGACACCAAACAAGTAACAAACTACAAAAGCGAATGAGCCTGCTTAGGGCTTAAGAGTACACTATTCCAACAGTCAGGGTCAGCTAGAGGGTGAGGTCAGGAAATGGATGAGTTCAGTCAAGGTTTTTGTTTTTGCAGAAGGTGAAGAACACTAATATTCAAAGGACAGCTACATGGGGAGACGGGGGGGGGGGGTTTGCACACATATAAGACTGATAGTAGCAGCCAGAGATAAAAGGCAAATCAGGAGTGTTTTTGAAAAGCTAGTTCTCAAGCGGAACACAATCTGCTGGTGACGATTTTACAAAAAGTACACAGACCTTTGATGTGGTTAGCTCCAGAGCATTCCTGACACTATCAGAAGTTCCAATAACGGTTTCCACATCGTAAAAAAGGGATCTAAGGGCACCTAAGCTTTTTGTCAAAATTCAGACAGTATGTTCGTTCGCCCACATCTGAACACCTAGGACTCGGTTCCTAACCCTTCTTGTTTGGGCCTGCTCTACTCTCATCCCTTGGAGGCTTCTTTATCAACCTGTGCTCAGCCTGTAGGGCTCCTGTCCCCGCGCAATTCATTTAGCAATTGATTTCTCAGGGTTCCAGAACCACTCTCCACTGCGACCTTCAGCTCTAACTGAAACTCCCATTAATCGGTTTTTAAATTTGTGTGGTCTCCTTAGCGCGCCGGTGAGCGCAAGGGTGGAGTTTTAGCAAAAGTTGTCACCGAGCCCTTCTCAAACAGGCTTCAACATCCGCCCCCGCTCATCCCGATCCCATAGGGAACGGACCCCAGGGGGCCGATCCTTTCCTGGAGGTCCCGGATCTTTGCCATTTCAAAGGCTGGGCTGCCGACGACGACGGGACAGAGTGGTTGTATTCGTCCCGAGGGCAGGGCCAGTGGACCGCTCCTGTCCTGCCCCAGAAACGGATCCCTGGACCGGACCGCTCACCTTCCTGGAGCCTCGGGTCCCGCCCGGCCCGTACACCCAGCGCTCCAGCTCCTCCACTCGGGACCGTAGCCGCTGCACATCCGTCAAAGCCGCCATCCCTTCTGCAGCCGGGTCTCAGCCACCCGAAACAGCCAGAGGGTGGGACGTCCGCCCAAATAAGAAGTCTGGCCAATCCTAGAGCACCGCTGCTCTTTGCAGGAACTGACGTCACGATTTAGTCTTTGGATGTCGGAAGTGACCAGACCGATGTCAAAGCAATCTGGTTTCCTAGGTAACGTTCTGGGTCCTGGCCCTAGCCTGATTTCCAGGGTCTAGTTGTCAAGACTTTTAGTGTTCTAATTCCAGGATACAGAGTCTTTTCCACCCCCATTCCCTGAGGGTGCGCGTATAAATACACCCACTATTCCAAGATAGGTTCATACCCACCCAAAACAAAAAGGGTGTCTGGATTCTCAGAGAACCACACACATCCCATGCCACACACCACTAGTCAGAAGGCAGCTTCCTGGGGAAGACACCATAAGTTTTGGGGCTCTTTTAAGGTTCAAGTGAATTGCACCTAAGCCTCTTATTGTTAGACCTTAACACCAGTCTGCTTTGGGTCCGTGCACTGTGTGGCGGTACTAAGAGAGAAAGCAAGGGGATGACTGCAAGTTTGAGGCCAGCCTGCTCTACACGGTGAGTTCAAGACGGGTCAGGGGACAACTTAGTGAAAACCTGCCTTTTTTTTTTTTAAAGGTGTTCTTCTGTTCTTAGGGAGCTTTGTTATTCTGCCTTCCACTTGGACAGCTCAGTGTAGCCTGTGTACCCTTCACCTCCCAGACCCAAGCAAGAAGAGGAGGCGCGGGAGACAGAGGAAATGCAACTTTATTTTCCAGATGCGACTTAAAGGGACATCTTCACATTCAGCAGAGCTGACTCAAAGAGGTGGGGTACCAAAGATGACATTGACATAGGGGTCACATGAGGAGATGACAGGGGTTACTGGGGGAAGAACTCTTTGGTAGATGCTGCTGGAATCAGCTGTGGAGGTGGTGTCCTCCTTTTACAATGAGGTAGATGGAATACATAAGAAATCCCTTTGGTGTGGAGGTGGCATGCTGTCATCTCCCAGGACTGGATCCCAGAGGGGGCATCACATCCTGAAAGAAGCAAGGTGGGAGGGTACCTTCTCCCTCCTGTAATGCTACTGGAACTCTTAACTCTCAATAGCTGCTTTCAGGGCAAGGTGCTGGAAGGGGGCCCTGTAGAGGGTGGAGGAGGATTGGTTGGGCCCAAGGAAGCTGGCACAGGCTGGCGGCGAGCAAAGAGGATACCTGATGGAGGGGTATAAGGAGATAGTAAAATGCAAACATAAACAGGAGCGGGTGGGACCCAAAACAAAAAAGGTGGGCAAAAGTGTGTGGATTCTTAGAGAACACACACCTCCCAGGCCACACACTACTGTTGACAAGTCCCTCTGGTCAGTGGGAAGCTGCTATGCCAATGTTGATACCCTTACGTGGGTAAAGAATAAATACTAACACAGAGACCCATGACAAAGCAGACATCCTGTGTCAATCATACCACAGAGACATGCTGGGACCTCATGCCATGTAAGAGTCCTTTGAACCCCCATGCAAGTTCAGATACCCCTGAACCTCATGCTGGTAGAGAAAAATCTAAAATCCCCATGCCTGTTTAAATCCCAACTTCATGCCAGTGTAGACAGCCTATAGCACCCATACCAGTGTAGACCACCCCATTGATCTCTAGTGCCATGTTGATACTGCTGATGCCACTGCCTGCCAGGTTGAGGGGCCCATCCAATCGCTCTTCTGTCCAGAAGAAGGCAGGGGAGTCACATTTTGGGGAATCAGATTTCACACATAGACTCCTCCCTTATTCCTACAGATAGCCCCCATTTCTCTTGAACCCCACACCAGGATTATGTGGCTGTCTATACAAGGATCTGTCTGAACACCTCCAACATCCATCAAATGAAGTCTATTTTCCCTCGGCACACCAGCCCAAATCCCTTCACTAACAAGCCCTTCCTCACCCCTTAGAGGAACCTTGCCACGGGGCAGGAAACTGGGGGGTGCACCCAGCCGGGGTGGGTCCATGGAGCCCATCAACACAGCCCTCTTCTCTGGAGGCTCTTCTGGTGCCAGCTTCTCCCGTGCAGCCTCCAAGGCTAAGCCCACAGGTAGTGCCAGACGAGGGGGTGGAACCCCAGTCTCCTCTGGAAAAAAAACAAAAACAAAACAGGTCACGAGGCTCCTCTGGCCCAACCAACCTGTGATTTTCCCCTAGGCCTGGGACCAAAAGAGGTCATGAAGGCTGATAAACAGGCTCAGTCTCTCTTCCCATCCAGGGGCTCTGAAAAATGTGAATAAAGGACCAGCATTTTGGTCCAGGCTGGCTTATTTCAGAGAATGTGCAAGCTCTCCTTGCTCTTTGTTGTTAAATAACACAACTCACAGGAGTAGCAAACTACATCCAAATGGGCCCCTATGTGGATGGCTGTGGAATAAAGCTGCTATGGATGAAGGAGTTTCTGAACGTTAGACCCCACAAGGTCTCATGGCTTTCTTGTCCTCAAGGCTCAGAATCACTAACTTAGAGATTCCAGAACACACCTGGGTCCCTATATTTTGACATTCCCTGTGTTTCAGTGCTTGCAAAAATCTCAAGAGACGACAACCAGCCCCCCAAACTCCACCTTCTCCCCTCGCACCTTTCTTTACAGGGCCCGGGCTCAGTTGAGCGCAGGCGTGCACAGGCAAGCCTGAAGCAGAACCCTGGGCGGGACCGGGGCAGCTCGGGGTCGAGGCCGGGGAGGGGCCATGACCCGAGGCGGGACCAGGAGCGCCCCGAGGTGTCGGCCCTGCTAAGCTGAAGAGCGGGACGGTGGTGTAGGCCTGGCGACGGCCCTCACGCCGATTGCTGTCTATGGCAGCCTGGAGCTCCCCTGGGGAACTGAGCGCCCGCGTCTCGCACTCGTATGGGTATAAATACTTCATGTACCTAGGAGCAGACGGGTGGGCGGTGGGAGGCTGGACCCAGTGGACCGTCCCACCCCCGCCCCGCACCCCACTCCCCGCCCCGCGCTTCACTGCCCCGCCCCACCCAGCCTCTCTTGCTCCGCCCCTGTGCCCGTGCCCTCTGCTCTCCTCACTGGGTGCGTAGTGTGAAGGCGGCAGAGGTGATGGTGGTTGGCAAACTGAGGCCGCGTGTGACTTCTCGCCACACTTTTCGGTTGATGACTTCCACCAGGCCACCCTTGGCTGTCACCAAGCGAAACAACGCATACAGGTCCAGCACCTGTTTGGCCATGATGGGCACCCGGTTCACTGGCGTTCCTGGTGTGAAGTGGGTAGAAAATCAGGATACCAACATTAGGCCTCATCTGAGGTCATCTCAGGGGACTGATGGGTATCTCCGTAAGGCTTGGGTAAGGACAGAACCCACAAAAGGGTTGTGGGAGAGTGGTAGGATTACAGGCAGAACCCTATGTAGCAGGAAGGACAGGCGACTAAGACAAAAAATCAGCTTAGTTGCCTGTAAGTGACAGAAGGTAAATATTTGGACTTTGTGGGCCAAAGGGTACCTGTCACAAATACCCAACTCTGCAATTGTATCCCGAGAACAGTCTTAGAAGACATCTAAGGGGATGGGCATGGCTGTGCTCCAATGAAACTTTTATTCACAGGCTCTGAAATTAGAATCACACAGCCTGTAAATGTTTTGCCTGCTTTACTCTGTTTTCCAAACATGAAAAAAAAAAAAAGAAAAAAGAAAAAGAAAAGAAAAACCATTCTAATCTGGCAGCAGACGGATTCGGCCTGAGAACTTTTGTTTGCTGAGCTGACTGTAGGAAGGACTTCCGTATGTACTGAAGAGGTATACTCCCCAAAGCAACAACCTCAGATGCTGCAGGAAGCCAGGAGACAGCAGGTGCAGAAGAACCAGCTCCTGCCTGGGTCAGTCAACGCCTCAGCCTAGCCACCCCCGCCAGCCAGTCCTGACAAAGGGGCCTGTCTGAGCTGAGCGATGGGACCCAGTTAATTCCTTACCGATCCCCAGTCCCTTCCACCAGCGCCTTTGGACCCGAACAATTAGCTGCGGCCTGATTAATGGGGGGAAATTATCGGCCCCGAGAGACCTCCTCCCCCTGCAGCTGAGCAGAGGGAAGCAGAGCTTGGGGTGAGGGCAGTGCTGTCAGACCATGCCACCCCATTACTAGGAGAGAGAAGGTCCCCCCGAAAAGTGCAGGGAGGGAACACTAGGACTAACATAGTCAAGTCTCCCTGGGGAGCAAGAAAGCCTGGGGTCCTCCCACAGGGCTCTTAGTAAGGAAGGGACCAGAAAAGGTTGCTGAGCGTTGGGTTGAGGACTGGGGAGACTGGGGCGGGGGGCAGTGCAGCCAGTTAATTAGCAGCTTATCAGGCTTCGCTCTGAGTGAGTTAATTAGCTTTGTAGAGAAAGATAATGAGTCAGTGTTCAGTTCCATGAATCTGGGGAGAAGCGGAAGTGATGGACTGCCGCCCACCCTCATTCCTCCCCGACCCCTTCTGCATTCTTTCAACACTGAGATTTTCTGGAGGGGAATTTCTTCTCCACTGCCCAATTCACATGGCCCCAGCACATCCTTCCAGAAAGCCTTCCTTCAGTCTAATCCTATTCCTTCCTGCTGCAGAACAGGTAGGGAGTGCCCTGGGCTAAAGCAAAAGGAAATGGAGTAGAGAGACGAGGCTGGAAGAATGGTACACTGTATACAACCGAGGATTCTGGTTGGTCCTAAATCCTGGGACCCTCCTATTTCAAGCCAGTCTTGACCAGTTCCCCCTCCCACCATCCTAATTGATCTCACACTCATTAACCTGCCTGTGGGCTGGGCACTAATTAATCCCTGGTGGAGAAAGGGGTCAGGGTCAGAGGTTAAAGATACTATTGAGAACCCAAAGGACAGGTGCCACCAACCCCGGGCCTCTGCAGGGAGGACCTCTCATGGGGACTAAACCTTGAGGTATTCCTTCCTCAAACCTAGTCAATAGGAGAAATTCCAGGGTACTTTTCCATATGACTTTACTCACCCCTCTTCTGCATGAAGCTAAACAGGTCATCCAGAAATTCCTTCCTCTTGGGGTCCGCATCGAGTTCATACAGCTGGGGAAGGACCAAGGTCATTCTCCAGTTCCACTGTCCCCCTCCCTCCTGGAACCCCAATTCAGGTGGTACCCTGGACGAGAGTACTGGGTGAAAGGATGGGTGGAATCTAAATGTGAATTCCCTGGCCCTAGACCCATCCACAGGAGCAGGCAGAGTGCCTTTATCTAATACATTCAAGAAACCTATCCTAGCTAGTGGTACCTTAGGTGGCTTAAACCTTGTATCTGGCAAATATGGGGTAGCAGGAAGGTACTTCAGTAGCTCAGCCTGCTCTTCAGGACAAAGTCCTAACCATCCTGAGGATGGACATCCAGAGTCCCAGGAGGGAAGCCATGCTGGGGCCATGCTCCACATCCAGGAGACTGATGAGTATCTCAGGCACTTACTCATCCCCCCTAATCTGTATAAGGGCTTCATGCAGTTCATATCCTTGTGGGCCAGGATATGAACTAGGGTAAGTTCAGGTAGGAAGGATGCTGGGGAACTCCTTATAGGCGCCATCTTGTCTGATGTCCTTCCAGAGGTGTTTACTGTGCCTACTATAAAAGCTATCACATGACACACAGAACCTAAGATGTCAGAACATAAAGAATCTACTGGTCATTACCACCTCCAACATCAACCCAAGTCTAAAACCAACAATTCCAGAATAAAGGAGTCATTGACCCAGAGTCACAGCTTCTCAGCCTCAGCTTGCTATGAATCGCACATACAAGTAACATTCCATCCTCCAATAATAACTCTCCAAGACAAATCCTCTCAGGAGTATCAAATCCCAGAGACCCAGCTTCAGAGCCACACATGCATGACCCAGAGTTCTGAGCCTCACATGGTACCTACAATGACACCCACAGAACAATGCCCTAGAGAAACAGCCACTAGAGCTAAATCTCCAGGGTAACAAAGCCCTGAGTGATGCTCCTGGTATTAAACTAATGTCACAGAACACTAGCTACAAATTTAGCACTTCTAGAAAACATCCCAAACCAACACCCTATGAGAAACACCACTAGAATGGTGCACCTGGAAATCACAGCCCTAAGTAACACCATGGTGACAGCCTGTACTATTGTCCCTTTAATAACACTGGAAGGGTTCGGATTAAGGACATGTACATAAAGGCTTGTAGTGCCCAGCTTGCACAGGGGCCCTCAGTTACACTGCAGCTGAAGTGACCAGTGCAAGCTGGAAACTGACACTGGTGGAATTTAGGCCAGGGGAAAAAACTGGATGATAAAGCAGTGTGGAGGGAAGAGGATGGGTACACCAGCCTGCAAAGGGAGGAGCAACCTGCATTCTCCTTCCAAAGACAGTGGGCAGCCTGAGACTCTGCCTTTGGTACTTGGTATGTGAGAGGGTAGAGGAAGTAATGTTGCTGTGGATTCCTCAGACCCCAGATCTCCCTCCCTCAAAGGCCCTAACACCCATTCTGCCTCCATTTCAAACTCCCCAGTGGCCTTCAGTCGCCATGTGTCTGGGATCTCCTATACCTCTTAATGAATTCTGTGCACTTTCCACATGTTTCCATGGGTGTCTCTCCTGACTCATCACTATCTGTCCTTCAGTCTTCTCTCTTTAGATCTCTGTTTTTACATCCTGCAGAGGCTGGTAGGGATGAGTGGACTACTTTTGCATGAGGGAAGGAAGGAGGGACAACCTGGCAGTGATGGAGAGATGGTTCCTACCTGCTTGAACTGTTCCTCATAGGTCCACTCGTGTGGTTGGAGTCCAGGGGGCTGGTTGGAAGGTGAGTTGGGACACCGGGCTCCTGGATGGCTCTCCTCAGCTGCCTCCTGTTCTGCTAAGGGTGCCTCTCCCTCCTCATCTTCTTCAACGTCCTCCTCTTCTTCAGCCCTAACCACCCCCAAGGCTCCCTCAGCCTGTAGGGTCCGGGCGCCAAGCAGGGGAGGCTGTGGAAGCGGTAGGCGTGGAGGGGCCAAAGGCCCCACCCCTTGGGCCAGCCGTGCTGCCTGCTGCCTCTGCAGGGCCTCCATTACAGCTTCCAGGCGCAGTCCCCCTGCTGGGGGGGCTCCTGGTACCAGGCGGGGCCCTGAGGAAAGGGCCGTCTGTGGGGGAGGGAATTATTGGGTTCTGGGCCTTGCTGCACCCACATCCTACAGCACAAGGGGAGATGCGCATGGATTCAGGGACATACATGGAGTTATAAGGAAAGGGCAGATCAAGTGAACAGAGACAGAGGGATAGAGGGAGCAAAGGAGTCACGAGACCAGACCTAGGGAGTCAGAAATGGCCAGAGACTGAAGACAGCAAGAGGCCAAGCGAATTGGAAAGAGTAATAAGGACCAAGGAAGAGTGGTGCAGGGAGATGTGACATACAAACACGTACACAGAGACAATGACAGAGAGATGCGGAGACAGAGGCTGGACGAGAGACCGGTGGGAAGACAGAGGCTGAAGAGGACCAAGAAGGAGAGGGAGGGAAGAAGGGAGGCAGGGAGGGAGAGACAGAGAGAGAGAGAGAGAGAGAGAGAGAGAGAGAGAGAGAGAGAGCGCACCAGGAGATAAAATACCTAAGAGCGAGGGACAGACAGACAACTGAAAAGAGATGGCTAGAAAGGTTAAGAGACGCGGGAAGACCGTCGCAGCAGGAGAGAGAAAAGACTAGAAAGTGTGAGAACATAGAGGACAGTGACAGAAACACAGGGTAGAAACATAAAAGGTAAGAATCAAGAACCAAAGAGGTGCGGGAAGAGGGCAGCAGTGCCTGGGTCTGGGACAGGGACATGACCAGACAGGCATGAGATGGCAGGTAACTGCGCCTGGATCCCGGGCTCTGGGCTCTCTGCAGCTACACTCACCTGCCTGGCACCGCCCGAAGCCCCCGGTGTCTCCACGGCGGTCCCTCTGCTCCGTCGCCTTCGGGCGGTTCCTGTCTCAGCTGGGTTCCCTGCTCAGGGTCCCCGTTGTGCGCTCCTGCTGCCTTGCGCTGTTCTGATCGCGGTGCGCTTACTGGCGGTGGCTGTGCTGCCTGCCGTCCCGGGGGCGGGACCCGAGCCCAGCAGGGCGGGCGCTGGCGGGAGGGCGCAGCGGGAGAGGCCAGGGTGGGCTCGGCCCCTCTAAGCCCCCCAACAGGTGTCTCCCACCTTCCTTACAGTCAAACTCAAGGGAGGGGGCGCCGCAGAGCTATGGGGAAATCACGCGTGGGAGAGTGAGGGGTCCACAAAACTCCGGCCCATGGCCCTGCCCAGCCTCACAAGTGTCCCCCAAACCCACACTCAGTGCCCTCTGTTCACACATGCCTTAATACAAATTCAGGCCCAATCTTACACACTCCGTTTAAAGGTCACTAGAGGGGTCAAGAGCCTGCGCAAGCGGTGATCACATGGAATTGCTCTGTTGGATGCTGGGGCCAATGTGGAACACCTGGCCAGAACACAGCTTCGCCTCGTGCCCTGCCCATGTGTTATCTCCAAGTGCAAATGTGTGTCAGTTTGCATACAGGTATGCACACACCAGTGGCCCCATATCTGTGCACTTACACACTCAGAGGTCTCTGTGTTGCCTGTGCACCATATCAGGATATACACCAAATGAGGTATATACACTTTTTAAAAACCTCATTTGACATTCACTTCAGGAGTTCCAAGCTCGTAGGGAAGAGTGAAGAGTACAATGACTCTTCTCATTATCTGTTTTGTTCTAGTGATCATCAGTTTGCCCATCTTCATACACATTCTCTACTCATGTTCCCTGACTTCCAAATCTGTATGTCCAGACCCCTTGAGTCAACTGCCCTGGGCCTCTCCTATCCCACCAATTCTCTGATGCTGTTTCTGCTAGGGAGTCCTGACTGGGAGGCCACAGTTTCTCCTCTGAGTAGACTGACCCCATTCCTCTCAGGAACCCTCACCCATTCTGAGCTTCTTTTTATGGTCAAGGAGACTTACCTGCCAAAGGCATGAGATTGCCATGAGCTAGGCAAGCAGCAGATAGATGTCTGTAGGGGTGACCTCTGAATGGCTATGCAACCATGCCACCAAACCCTATCCTCAGACTTTGCACCCAGTGGGACACATATGCCCCTACATGGCAGGAATCTGGTCATGACCTTTGTCTCTTCCCTCAGCCTCCTCTTAGTCTCAGCTTGCCCTGGCCCCAGGCCACCCATTCTGGTGCCACCCCTGTTCACCGGCCTCTACCCTCCATCATATTCTGAAATCCAGCTCCTGCTGCAGTAGAGTAGAGTACCTGCTCTCTCTGGCCATGCTGGGGCTCAGCCCATTCATTCCTTTACATATCAGGGCTCATAGCAGGTCACAATTCCCTTCCAACTGCTTCAATCCTTGGTGATCCACTCATCTTCAGTACTGGGACTTCCTCACCCCATGCTCATGGATGTCTGAGGATGTACTCTCCCCTGCAGAGGTCCCACACCCCACCACAGAGGCTCACAGAAGGATGCGTTAGTGGGTTAGTGCATGAACAGGGCAGGCCGATGGTCATGGCTTGAGGTGTTGTGGATGACTGGAGGGTAGAGGGTAGAGGGTAGAGATACACTCACCCAACTCTGGAGTCCAGCTTGTTCCTCTCTCTCTCCTAGTTTTCACTGGCTGCTTAGGGGTATCTGGAGAGAGGGACTTAAGGTTCCCCCTAGGAAAGTAGACACTGGCTTGGGAAAATCCCAGTTCTGAGACACTGGAGATGACCTTTTTGTGGGTCTTGGAGGGAGGGAGCATGGAGATGGGTATCCTCCCCTCCAAATACTAGGAATCAAGCAAAATGAACCCACCTTTGGAATCTGGGCCAGAAAAACAACTAGGAAGGGGCGAAGGAGAAGAATAAGGCAAACTGGGATCTGGTTTTAAAGGAAAGACTGTTTCCTACCCCACTACATACAGGCTTTCTATATCTCAGAGACACGACAAAATGATCTAGACCTTCAGAAACCAACACACATTTATTTATTTATTTTAAAGATTTTGTTTATTTATTATGTATAAGTCTTCTGCCTGCATGTCAACAGAGAGCAACAGATCTCTCATTCAAGATGATTGTGAGCCACCATGTGGTTGCTGGGAATTGAACTCAGGACCTCTGGAAGAACAGTCAGTGCTCTTAACTGCTGAGCCATCTCTCCAGCCCTTGTTTGTTTTTTTTTTTTTTTTTCCGAGACAGGGTTTCTCTGTAGCTTTGGAGGCTGTCCTGGAACTAGCTCTTGTAGACCAGGTTGGTCTCAAACTCACACAGATCCGCCAGCCTCTGCCTCCTGAGTGCTAGGATTAAAGGTGTGTGCCTTTCTTTTTCTTTTTTGTTTTTTCTTTTTGGACACACATTTATTGACTGCTTTACAGCTGGCACTGTTGGGCACAGGCATGAATAAAACAGTGTCACTGTGACATGGTATTATTTTAGTGGAGGAAATATATACTGGATCAGATGGAGGTTTGTAATTGAAGTTGGGCCTGGTGGGCACAGGCATTTAATCCCAGCTACTTGAGAGGCTGAGGCAGGAGGATAATCGGTTTGCTTTGGATGTTATAATCTTGAGACACCTATTAAACAACCAAGTGGAGATATTGACTGAAGAGAGAAAGACATTCAGAGCTGGAGCTCAGGGAAGAGAACTAGACTAACACAGACAAAGGAGTCAAGATGTTGACAGCTCTGGGAATCCTGGGAAAAGAGACAGGAAGGATTGTAGGAACCGGAGGGGCTGAGGACACCAGGAAAATGTGGCCCACAGAATCAACTAAGCAGGGCTCCTAGGGACTCACAGAGACTGAAGTGACAATCATGAGCCTGCATGGGACTGAGCTAGGTCCTCTGCGTGAACTTTATGGTTATGTAGCTTGGTGTTCTTGTGGGTCTCTTTAACAGTGGGAAGGGGTATATCTCTGACTCTTTTGCCTGCTCTTGGAACTCTTTTTCTTCTACTAGGTTGCTTCATCCAGCGTTGATATGAGGGTTTGCACCCAGCCTTGTTATGCTGTGTTGGTTGATACACCTGGGAGACCTGCTCTTTTCTGAATGGAAACAGAAAAGGAGTGGATCTGGGGGAGAGAGAAGGTTAGGGGGTTGGGACTGGGAGGAGTGGAGAGAGGGGAAACTGAGGTCAGGAGTATTGCATGAGAGAAGAATTAAAAGAAAACAGAAAAAAGAAAGGTAGATGTTATTTACTTAGAGTGTAGGTTGTGCACATCTGTGTTGAAGCCAGACAATGACACAGGGGTCCTCCCCACTTTCTGCCTTTTCCCCTTGAGACAGGGTGCTTCACTGAACCTGGAAGTAGGCTATGGACTGGCAAACCCCAGTAACTACCCTGTCACTGGCAATCACATCACTGGAATTACAGGCACATGGGTGGCTATGCCCAGCTTTTAAAAAATTTATTTAATTTTATGTGCATTAGTATGAGGGTGTCAGGTCTGCTGGAACTAGAGTTATAGATAGTTGTGAGCTGCCTTGTGGGTGCTGGGAATTGAACTCGGGTCCTCTGCAAGAGGCAGACAGTGCTCTTAACTGCTGAGCCATCTCTCCAGCCCTATGCCCAGCTTTTTACATGGCAAGTAAGCAAGAAAGAAAGAAAGAAAAAGAAAAAAGTGTCCTTGAAGCCAAATTTGTTTTAGGAGTTTCAAAACAGGGAGCTGAGGGCTAGGAGACTAGCTCAGTTGTGCTTAGTGTGTACAACTTTTAATTTGAGCCCAGTATCAACAGCAAAAATTAAGAACAATGAAATGACCACTGGCTTTAACAACAGAGATGGGGGCGTGGAGGGGGCTGGGGCAACAGTCCTTTATAAGATGGGTGATGAGCTGAGATACATGTGCTCCTAGGCTAGAGGCAGAGCTGGGTACCATGTAGAGGAAGTTCCCTAAAAATCAAGAGAGAGGTATCAGCCAGGGCTTGCCACAGCCAACATGGTGACAGTGAGGGCAGGGTGGGGTGGGGGGTATCAAGATAGCCAGTTTGAGTTTCACTTTCATTCAGAGGCACACATTTAAATGTTGATGCTTTCTGTTGTTGAGACAGGGTCTCATCCTATAGTTCAGGCTGGTCTGAACTTGTACACCTAGCTGGCATGAAACTTGCATAGATCTTCTTGCATCTGTCTCACAAATGCTGAGATTATAGGCATGAGCCACTATGCCTGGCTAGACCTTTGATGTTATTGTCAAATAAGGTTATGCATGTAGCCTTTTGGATTTGTGTTCTCTAGAATGCTTAACTATATAACCTTGTTCCCTCCAATATTAACTTATCAAGTTCAAGAAATGGTAGTGGTCTGGACCTTATTCAACCTTAATAGGAGCAGGATGAAGGTGATGAAATCTTGGTGACCTGGGAACAAGAGAAGACATGAACAAGGTCCTTAGGAATGAGGTCTTTTGACCCTGTCTGCCTGTGCCTGTCTGCCTGTGGGGTTCATACCCCACACAAGAACTCCTCAAGTGCTGGGTAAAAAGCAAACCAGAACAGAGGAAATCTCTTCCACATAGAGTTGCACTCCATACTCTGGGAGGCCCCAAAGCCAGCCTAGACTGCTTTTCAGCTCAAACGTGGGAGTATAGTGCCACCCCATGGCCATGTATGGCTAATTTCTCAGAACCAGGACTGAACTGGCAGAGTAGACACAGTACCTCACACTGCTCAATTCCTCATATTTTAAAACTGATCTCTATAGATGCAATCCAGTCAGCTGGAGACTCAGGAGCCTTCTAGGGTTGTGGTTAAAACCACACTTGCCAGGCATGCACAAAGCTCTGGCCCTAATCCTCAGCCCTAGGAAGCAGAGGCAGGATGATCAGAAGTTCAAGTTTGATTTCAGCTTCGTAAAGTAAATTCAATGCCATTCTTAGATTTAAAAAAGCTGTATGTGGTGGTGTTCACCTTTAGTCCCAGCACTCAGAAGACAATGGCAGACAGATATCTATAAGTTCTGGGACAGCCAAGGCTGTAAAGGGAGGCCTTGCTCCAACACCACCACCCCTAGAAAGACTGTCTCCTAAGTAATTCCTACTTAATTTTTATTTGCTTGGTTTTTCAAGACAGGGTTTCTCTGTGTAGCAGCCCTGGAACTTGCTCTGTAGACCAGACTGGCCTTGAACTCACTGAGATCTGCCTTCCTCTGCCTCCCAAGTGCTGGGATTAAAGGCATGCGCCACCATGCCTGCCCAGCCTCCTAAGTAATTCTTAAACACATTCAAATATATAGCCCCTTCTGTCCAAAACTGGTCTTACATACTGGATTGTAGGGCCTTTTGAAGTGCCCAGGAGGCAGCAGCCTTTCTACTGTTCACACACACAAGGAAATGGAACTGTTTAACAAGTTTTTATTACCAGAGACCGACAGGTAGACAGATAATGCAACAGAAATGTCTGGAAACAGAGGGGTGTGCACATAAGGGCTTCCTTTGGACTGGGGTGGCTCCTTGGACCCAAGATTCCTTCTCCAGGCCCTTTCCTTGAGGACAGGCCTGGGCTTAAGCCAGAATTCTCATCATACCCCCAACAGGGGTCTCTGAGATGGAAGACACTCCCTTTAGCCTTCTACACATTTCTCTGCTTTCCCAGCTGAGTTGGTTGCTGAGGGCAGGGAGGATAAGCCACAGGGGCACTTGCATAGCAGGAGGTGGAATGGAGATAAGGCATATGGTGAGGAAAAGGGAGATGAAGGGAAGGACATCATGGCAGCAGGTGAAGGGGGCCTCCCAAGGGCAGTTCCACTTTTCCTTTACTGAGATTCCTACTGTAGTATCAGAGTATCAGGCAGAATGAAACATCCACCCCAATCCTTAATCCCAGAGCCCTGAATGCCAGCAGCAAGCTCTGGAAAGGCCTGAGTCAGTGAGTCAAGCTTGTGATAGATGTTCAAACATGACTGGCCCCCTTCTTATATATGTAGGGGCCCTCTCTGGATGGATATGAGTACATGACCTTACAGTACATACAAATCTTAGCATCTCTATGTGTCTCACTGGCTCCCAAAGGGCTGTGTCTGGATGTGTAACTATGTATGACCTTCCTCATACAGTAGGAACTTAATATCTGCATGGTGTATGGTGCTGTCTGTGCATATGAGTTCCAGCAAGTAGATGAATGTGGTCCTGCCCACTCCTGTCCATCCACAGGTCTTCCTTCAGGCCTGGCTGGTCAGGGGTCTTGGCCAAAGAGGTAGGTGGTGAGCTCAAGCCGGAGGCCCCGGGCATAGGAGCGAAGGGTATAGAAGAGGGTGAGGAAGTCCTGGGTGCTGAAGACAGTGTCAGCCAGTGCAAATGCCAAGGTAGATGGAATGACACCTCGGCCGTACTCCACCATCCACGTGTTTGGTCCCCACTCCACAGCCGTTGCCTCTCCAGGTCCGTGTACAACTGTCTCTCCTTGGGGTTAGACAAGAAGCATGTCGTGAGAAGCCCAGGGATGCCCTTCTATAACTGCGTTTCCCTAGCCTTTGCACTATCTTTGCAGAGGTGGAGAATGAAAACACAGTTTCAAGAAAGGAAGAAACTCCACCCCATTGGTCTGGCTGCCAATCAGAGGGGAAATAGAGACCAAAACGCCCACTCCTAAATATCCTATGACATCGCCTGGCCCATGTCCTCTCTTGGGGGAGACTATGGAGGGCAACCCCCACCCAGCTACAGTCTAATATATGGAAGCAATGGGCACCTGCATTCTCATGTTTCACTCGTATCAAGTGGAAATGTTGCTAACCGAGCTGGGCTAGTATGACAGCTACAAGGCTTGCCAGGCTTTTCTGACGATTATCCTTACACCACCAAGTCCAAACTTTTTCTTTTAAATGGATGCAGAGGTCCAATTAAAAAACAATAGGCGTGCTGGTTGGTGGTGGCACATGCTTTTATTTTATTTTATTTATTTTTTTGGTTTTTCGAGACAGGGTTTCTCTGTGTAGCTTTGGAGCCTATCCTGGCACTCACTCTGTAGTCCAGGCTGGCCTTGAACTCACAGAGATCTGCCTGCCTCTGCTCCCGAGTGCTGGGAATGGCAGAGGCAGGCAGATCTCTGTGAGTTCAAGGCCAGCCTGGTCTGTATACAGAGCGAGTTCCAAGACAGCCAGGGCTGTTACACAGAGAAACCCTGCTTCGAAAAAAAAAAAAAAAAAAAAGGTTGAAAAACAACAACAAAACTCCCAAACTGTCTCACTAGTTTAAAAAGGATGGGAAATGAAATGTCTGTCTTAACTTTCAGGTATGATTATCTACCAAATAATTGCTGGAATAATGGCTGGGTAAAACAGGCTGATAAAAATCAGCCCCCTATGATGGGAAACTGCCGTGTTTTGTTTCCCTTTAACAAATGAAAGCGAAAGAGTTCCTCAGCTCCAACCTAACCAAACACCTGTGGTTTAGGGGACAGAAGGAAATCACTGGGTAGGCCTTTTTGATAGGCTCTTTCCTTGCCTTAGGCCTGTCCCCAGCTAGAGGGCGCCCACTCGGACATAACTTCCTTACTCACCTGGGTAGAAGACTTCACTTTTCGTGGTGCCCTCTCTCCACTGGTGGAAAGTGCCAGAGATGATGGTGTCAGAAATCTCAGCCCAATATCGCCCTGAGTGACAATAAAACAGACACCGCCCATCAGAGTATCCTTGTCAACACACGGCCCAACCAAACCTCAGAATGGAGGCATCCGACCTCGAACAGTCCCAGCCTCCCAATCCGGCCTACCGCCAGCACTGACCCGAATGGCCACGGGAGCCCAGGGCGGTGCCGAAGAGCAGCACGTACTCAGACAGCGAGGCGTGCAGAAGACACATGGCGCCCATCCAGCCGCCGGCGTTCACAAACACCCACTGCAGCTCCTCATCCGGCAGCACGTGGCCTGGGTGCAGCCTCCGCAGCTCCACGATCAGCCGAGAGAAGGCCAGCTCATGGTCCAGTCCTGATGCAAAGAGGAGTGGCGTGGGTGAGACCTGCCCCGGATTGAGGCTCGGCGGGGAAGGCGCCCTCGGGAAACGCAGCTCCGTTCCGCTCTGTGCCGGCCCATCTTGCTACCCGCCCTCACCCGCTCACCCGCTCACCCGCTCACCCGTTCACCCGCTCACCAGCGTACTGTCGAGCAAGCTGCGCTATCTCTTCTTGCTGGAAGACGAAGTTCTGAGTACCCAGCCACAGCCACACCGCCTGGGTCAGCACCGCGGCAACAGCCAGAAATAGGGCGATCCATGCCCACCGCCGGCCCAAGGACCACTGCATCACGGCGGGCAGCCGGGCACCACCAGCACAGGGGAGAGCTAGGGCCTCAGCTTATCCTCATACAGACTCAAAAGCCGCTGCCCACGGTCGCCCCCGCCACCATGGTACGGCTCGCCCGAGCCAATCGGAACGTTCGGGGCACTTGGCACCGCCCTCTGGATTGAACCATTTTATGACGGGTAGAGCAAAGGTTGGGTGGCGCGATTCACACGGGCGGTGAGGGGGCGGGGCCGAGCCGCCCCCAAAGTGTTCAGTCCTGGTGTCCTAACACTAAACTCTGTTGGGGATAGCTGCGGGAAGTCCCAGAATGGACTCACCCACCTGGGCTGGCGATCCCGTAAGTAGACAAAGCTTTCTAGGACTCGTGATTGCTAGCAAAGAAGCAGGGAGCACATAGTGCCACTGGGAAAGGCCTTCCAGGAGTGGTGACATCTGAAGTGTTTAGAAGAGAGAAGGACATTGCAGCTGATGGGAATCATTCCAATAGTCAAAGAGCGAAAAGGCGAGACATATATGTAGACAGGGTCTTACGATGTAGCCTTAGCTGGCCTGGAACTCGCTATGTAGTCTAGGCTGACCTCAAACTCACCGAGAGCCTTCTGCCTCTGCCTTTCCAGTGATGGGATTAAAGACGAGCACCACCATGCTTGTTTTCTCTGAGCCTACACTTCACCTTATGTTCTGAAGCACAAAAATGTGAAAGGCCAATAGGTTTATTAACTAGGGAACCATGGGATTCGCTATTGCCACAGAATGGTACTGGGTTCCATTTGGAGGGGAGCAAAATTGAACTAGGGTACAAGTAAGAGAGCCCATCTATGTCAGTGCTACCTAGTGAGATCTTGTTTCAGTGCTAACTCTGGGTGCTGCTGACAGGTCTCAGCATTTAAGAGCATACATTGACAGCTTTATCTGTAACATAGAATAAATAAATAAATAAGTATCTGCTTCATAGTACATACCTTTATTATGCCAATTATTAAGTGAATTACTATTTTAAAGTAGCTAGTGCCTGGCACATGGTTAAGGTTATGTATGTTAGTTGGAAGAAGACAACATAAAGCTGAGCGTAGTGCCACACACCTGTTATTCTAGAACTTGAGAAGTAAAGGCACAAGGAACAGTTAGTTGTTCAGGGTCACCCTTAGCAACACAGTCAGCACAGGTCACAGAAGACCATGTCTAAAGCAACAACAAGAACAGCAACAAAACCCGTAAGCAACTAGAAGAAACTAGCCTTATACACAGAAGTGATGGGATGAAGGATCACTGTAGTTAAATGTAACTGAGGGAGTCTGAGAGTATGTGGCAAGGACATTTCCTTTTGCTCTTGAGCGATGGTCAGGTAGGGCCTTGTGCCAAGGGCAGTGTAATGGAAGCAGAAGTGCTGTGTGACATTTCCAGATCTAGCTTCTAAAACAATGTGAAATCTTGGGCTGGAGAGATGCCTCATTGGTAACACTGCTGATCTTCCAGAGGACCCTGGTTTGATTTCCAGCACGTACAAGGTGGCTCACAAGTGTTTGTAACTCCAGTTCCAGTGGAGCCGACTCCTCTGACCTCTGTGGGAACTGCACACACATAGTACACTGACATACATGCAGGTAAAACACCAATACACATAAAAATAAAAAAATAATAATGTGAAATTCTATCCCCCCCCCCTTTTTTAACCTTTGGCCAGTTACAGAAGTCCTATTGTTGTGTGACAAAATGTTTCTTCAGGAGACGCAAGACACAAGTCTGCTCACACCAGATAGGGAATCCACAGCAGACCAAAGTACAAATACCACAAAAATCCAATTTGGTGGCCCAGTGAGTTTTAGGGGGTAACTTATGGGAGCAAAAATGACTAAAAGACAGCAGCTGCATCACCAAAGCCCACTCCAGCATTGCTGACAACTCACAAAAGCTAGGAACCTGAAGCACAGTGTACAGCCTGCAGATGGTTCAACAGGTTGGAGTTGAGTGCCTTTTCCAACTGATTCAGTTGATCCAAACCTCTTCTAGGCAGCTTGGCTCGTTTCTGCTTCTGCCAGGGAACTAGTCTGCTCCTGAGAGATTTCTTTACAGCTCAGCTTCATTGTGTCTGAGAGGGATTCCCAGCTTTTACTGCTTACTCTGGCAGGGAGGAGCCTAGTGAATCTGGTGGGTTTTAGGGACTTCATGAAGCAGTTGTTTTGAGTTGTTTACCTTCCTCCTTAAGGAGCTTCCTGCAGGATGGAAGGTTTCAATCCTAGGATACAAAACACCTATTGTGATGGCTATTTTTGGTTGTCAACTTGACTACCTGTGGAATTAACTAAAACCCAAATGACTGGGCACACCTATGTGGGATTTATTATTATTATTAATTAAATCAGTTGTAGTGGGAAGACCTACTTCCGATCGGGATCTTTGAGGTAGGAAGATACACCATTAATCTGGACCACTCCTTCTGCTTGCAGCATATATAAACAACATGAAGGTAGGAAGCTTGCTCTCTCTTTGCCTGCCTGCTCTCACCTTCGATGGCAAATCCATTCCTTCACTGGCATTAGAGCCTACTTCTTTGGATTCCAGAGTATATTGAAGACCAACTGAGACAGCCAGCCCTGTGGTGGACTGAACAACTACTGGGTTCTTGGACCTAGATAGCCACTGTTAGACTAGCTGGACCACAGCCTGTAAGCCACTCTAACAAATCTGTTCTCATTTACCATCTTAGTTGCTGTAACAACCCCCACCTCCCTGCCAAGCAATACCCAGAGCTCAGAGGGCCCTTCTATAGCAGGCTTCTGCCCTTACTCCAGGCAGAAACATTTTCTGAGACCATCAGGCTTGCAACTTCCCTCTCTGGTCTTTCAGAAACCTCCTCCAACCTAGTCCTTTAAAAAAAAAAAAAAAGATCCTAAGCCTTTGAGTGACTCCAAGCTGTCGCATCCAAGGGGATGCGAATGACAGCCATATTCCCTTAATGTCACAGCAGAGATCTTGTATCTGGGATCTGGAAGAGAGAGGAACAGATAGACCCTATATAGACCATTGTCCTCTTCCCCCTACAAAAGGGATCTGGAAAGACAGAGAAATGAGAGGCACGAAGATGTTCCTGAAGGGTGTCAAGAGTCAGTTGGCATGATCTAGGGAGTGACATTGAAGCACTGGTGTTCCTGTACCACAATCGAGTCACTGAAAGACAGCTGGAAGGGTAGAAAGCAAGTCCCTTTCCTGCCCTCATTCTCTGCTGTACTTTGAGCAGCCACTGGACTGGTAAAACTCATATTTCAGGCACTGCTCTCTGCCCTCTACCTAAAGGCCTCTTCAGATTCCAGACTCGGGATTCCAGGGCAGAGATCAATGGCCAATGAATGACCTAATTTTTGTAGCTCAGCTGCCAGCATGCCTGGCTCTATGAAGCCTGCAGAAATGGAATGGTGATACATACCTACAATATCAATAGTCAGGAGGTAGAAGCAGGGAGACTGGGCTTCAAACTCACACTTTCACATCGAGAGTTCAAGGCCAGTCTGGGAAACGTAAGACCCTGTGTCACAATAAAGGAAAACAACAATTCCAAAAGAGCTCCCTTCAAACAAAATCAAATTTTCTATAGAAAATACCTCTGCTACACAGAGAAACCTTGTCTTGAAAAACCAAAAAGAAAAAAGAAATAAAGAAAGGAAGGAAGAAAGAGCCGGGTGTTGGTGGTGCACGCCTTTAATCCCAGCACTCAGGAGGCAGAGGCAGGCGGATCTCTGAGTTCGAGGCCAGCCTGGTCTCCAGAGCGACTGCCAGGATAGGCTCCAAAGCTACACAGAGAAACCCTGTCTCGAAAAACCAAAAAAAAAAAAAAAAAGAAAGAAAGGAAAAGGAAAGAAAGAAAATAAAATGCCTGTGAGGGCCCTTGAGAGATAGCTCAGTGGTTAAGGGCATTTGTTCTTACAGAGGATCTGGGTTCAAGTCCCAGCACCCACATGGCAGCTCACAACCATATGTAACTTCAATTCTAGGATGCACAAATATAAATGCTAGCAAAACACACAAATAAAGTGAATAAATCATTAAAAGAGAAAATATATGTGATGCCTTCCAGATAGAAAATGAGGCTACCTGACAGTCTAGGGATCCTCACATTTTTATATTTATTTATTTCCACCTTTGTTTGATTTTTTGAGCCAGGGTCTCTCTTAAGTAGTCTTGGCTGCCTAGCACTCTCTTTATAGACCAGGCTACTCATAGAGATTCACCTGTCTCTGCTTTCCAAACACTGGTGTTTACCACCTTGTCCCACCTTTTTGTTTTTGAGACGACCGTCACTATATTGGCCAGGATGGTCTAGAACTGGTGGGATGAAATGGTCTTCTGATTCAGTTTCTAGAGTAGCTGAGACTATATAGCAAATGCACTACTGTGCCTGTGTGTGTGTGTGTGTGTGTGTGTGCGCGCGCGCGTGCGCGCGCGCGCATATTTCACTTTCTTCTTGTCTACCTTATTTATAAATTGGGTCTTTCTATGTAGAACTGTGCAGCCTGAATTCGAACTTTTAAATCTCCAGATTGCTGGGATTAGAGGTGTACAACACCACACCCCATGCTCCATTACTTAACTTTTTTTCCCCAAGCCTATTTCTGCTAATGAGGATGGCGATATAGTTACAATGAAGTACTCACTCCTCCAGGTAATCCTGAAGGGCCAGGCTTCATTTTTAGTAAGAAGTCCTTGCCTCTCACCCAGTAAGCTTGCTTTTTCAACACAGCCACTCAGCAGGTGACTCAGGTCATTGAGTCCAGGATGTTACTGTTCTTTGCACAGGGCATCTCTACGCTTTACATAGAAACTAAGTGTTTGGCACATGGTTAAGATGTTTAGTAAACCCAATGTCTTCTGGATATGACGGAGTCATTGCATTCTTGAACTCACTGCAGCTGTGCTTACCTGCACAAAACCCCAGATTTGGCCCATCAGTATTTCATACCAGATGGGGGAAGGACTCATGAGGCTCCACCTTCCCTGAGGGTCTGAAACGGGTAAACTAGACTAAAAGGCTTCACTTCTAGAAATAAAGGGACCAGACCCTTACTCAGTCCCTGCTTTAGAAGCCATGACTGGCTATAAAAAAGACACATAGGCCTGTAAGGAAACTCTAGATCCTCTGGCCTCCCAGAGCCTAGGCAAACCCCCCCCCCCCCCCCACCCCAGCCTCCTAGGTACTTGGTTCCTGGGAACTGTTTGGCCACAAAAGAAACTCCAGGGGAGACCAAAACCTCCCCTATAGTCTCCAGGATACAGTTCTGAAAACTATTGGTATTTATGTAAAACAGGCCACCTGCAAACAAGACAAAGCCATAGAAACCACAGAATGTTCCCTCTCAGCACTGACCAATGAGAATACCTGGTACACAGGTATTTCATGCCAAAATATGACTTTGAGAAATTTGTTGATTGTTCCCCAAATGTCAACCAATCAGAAACCAACCCGTACCAACTGATGTAATCCTGTAACTTTTGTCTTTAAAACCTAGCAATAGACAGGGGAACTTCACCCCCTCTGGAGGCTGCTGTGTCAGCTTGCTAGAAAGGGTCCCTCCTGTAGAAGGGACAATTTAATGAACCTTGTGCATTTGCATCCGTGGTCTGTCTCCCTGGTCTCTTTGGGGATCCTTGTGACTCAAGCACAATAGGACTATTGGCAGTTAAAGGTTGCTAGCAGGAGGAGTGCCGTCCTTCAGTGGCGTAGTTGATAGTTGCCAATGCTCCAATACCCTCCCCTATGCTCAGGCAAGCAACCTTGACTTATCTTAGTGGGTCACAAAAGACAAAAGCAAAACAAAATAAAAAAAACAGGACATGAAAGTAGGCTTATTGGGAAGAAAGGTTTCAACGGATGACCAAGTCATTATAAACGTGTGTGAAAATTTCCCTTCCCCCTTAGTAAATATTTGCTGAGTTAGTGGTCAGACGAATGGGCACAGCCACCAGTTTTCACAGACGCTCTCCAGAGACTTGGCTCCAATCCGGTGTGGAGGGGGGTCTCATCAAATCCACTTTGGCGTGCTCGCTTTAGCAGCACATATACTAAAATTGGAACTATACAGAGAAGATTAGCATGGCCCCTGCGCAAGGATACACGCAAATTCGTGAAGCATTTCATATTTTTCTGTTCATTCTTCTGTCAGACAATGTCATATTCAACTCTGTTTATATCAAACCACTGTGAAGCAACAAAAAAAACCACTTTGGCGAGGTGTGTGGCTATCCTGAGTCCCGCCCCTAAGGGGCAGGCGTCCATCACGTGTTGGCAACTAGCCAATCATCCGAGGAGGGCGGGGCAGAAAAAAAAAAAAAGAAAGAAAAGGAAGGGTGAATCTAGCCCGGCGGACATTCCCTCTTCCCGCAGGTCAATTTGGGTGGTCTCATGTCGCAAAACGGAGATGATCCTGAGCAGCGCCAGCAGGCGTCAGAGGCGGACGCCATGGCAGCGACCTTCCGGGCGAGCGGTAATTGCAGGGCGGCCTGGACCCGCTGCGGCGCGGAGCCGAGCCTTCCTTTTCCGTAGGAAGTCTGGTCCCAGAGTCAAGGTCGGCACTTCCACCCGAAGACAGGGTGGCGGACCAACGGCCATGTGGCACTGCAAGAGTTTAACCCTTTTAATTCCTCTCCTTCAGCCTTTAGCTTCTAGAACCACTTGGCCGACTGAGCGCCCCTGAGCTTGGGCTTGCTAGGGCATTAGAGCCATTCAGGGAAAAAGAGGGAGACAGGGAACTTGACTGATTGATCTTGACTGACTGTCCCCAGAACACCAGCATATTCGCTACAATCCGCTCCAGGATGAGTGGGTGTTAGTGTCGGCCCATCGCATGAAGCGGCCCTGGCAAGGACAAGTGGAGCCCCAGCTTCTGAAGACAGTGCCCCGCTATGACCCACTCAACCCTCTGTGTCCCGGGGCCACACGAGCCAATGGGGAGGTAAGCCCGAATACACAGCCACCAAGTGAGATAGGAGGAAATAGTTCTCCTTATTGCTGCCCTTCACCCACAAGAGGGAGCAGTGCGCCTCTTTTGGGTCATACCCCATCAAGCAATTTCAATCCCTAGAATGGGACTTCCTCACCCCCTTGCAGTTTGTGTAGGCTTTGAAGCCCACCAGGTGGTAGTATTTCTAGCCTGTTCTCGTCAGTAGGTGAATCCACACTATGACAGCACCTTCCTGTTTGACAATGACTTCCCAGCTCTGCAGCCCGATGCTCCGGATCCAGGTACCCTCAATCTCACCAGTGTTGGGGAGAAGGGAGACTGGATCTGTTGGGAGAACTTGTGCTGCAGAGTAATGCTCTTTTATCTCAGGACCCAGTGACCATCCTCTTTTTCGAGCAGAGGCGGCCAGAGGAGTTTGGTAACTATGGATTTCCCCTCTTACAACTCCAGCTAGGGTTGAAGACTAAGACCTGGGCTTGGACCCAACCCCTATCCCTCTGTCATCCCTTCTCCCCTCACCACCTAGTAAGGTCATGTGCTTCCATCCCTGGTCGGATGTGACACTGCCACTCATGTCAGTCCCTGAGATCCGAGCTGTCATCGATGCCTGGGCTTCAGTCACCGAGGATCTGGGTGCCCAGTATCCTTGGGTGCAGGTCTGTGAGGGGGGAGTGTGACTTTGGTTTGGGGGAGTAGCATTATTGCTTCCACAGGGTGTGGTCAGGAGGGGGTTGACTTAATGTCTCTTGATTATTAACTCTCTCTACTCATGCCCAATAGATCTTTGAAAACAAAGGAGCCATGATGGGCTGTTCTAACCCCCACCCCCACTGCCAGGTAAGTATGTATGTCAGGGGAGGTAATGGCGTTCTTGGCTGAGTCCATGCTGACACTGTGGACAGAACTAGATTAAGGGATAGGACAAAAGAAATGCTTTAGTAATGTGGAGGCTTAGAGATAACGGACTTGCTTGCTTCTCTTTGTTCTTGACAGGTTTGGGCCAGCAGTTTCCTGCCAGATATTGCCCAGCGTGAAGAGCGATCCCAGCAGAACTATCACAGCCAGCATGGAGAACCTCTGTTACTGGAATATGGCCGCCAAGAACTCCTCAGGAAGGTGGGAGAGTGCCAGGCCCTGTATCCTCAAGGAGTCTCTAGCCCCTTTACCCCCACAGTGCATGAAAGAGGGATGGACTAGCAGCAGTCATCTAAAGAAAGGTAGTGGTAGCTTAGACTGGGGCTGTAGCAGAAGTGTAGAGACTCAATCAGATTCTTCTCTTTTGCTCTCCCCCCACCCCCACATGCACAACTCATTTCCATTGTGTGTCTAGGAACGTCTGGTCTTATCTAGTGAGCACTGGCTAGTCCTGGTCCCCTTCTGGGCAGTGTGGCCTTTCCAGACACTACTGCTGCCCCGCCGGCATGTACGTCGGCTACCTGAGCTGACCCCTGCTGAACGTGATGGTAAGTATCCCAGGTAGGACCCTGGGACTGGGTGCTGGATAGAGTGACCCTAGTGGGACCAGCACCTATTCCCAGGCTGAAAGTTAGGCTCTGATTCCAGATCTAGCCTCCATCATGAAGAAGCTATTGACCAAGTATGACAACCTATTTGAGACATCTTTTCCCTACTCCATGGGCTGGCATGGTAAGGCTTTTGGTGGTGAAGTAGCCCCAACACTATTTCTGGGCTTCTAGGTCCTGGCTTAGGGAACTGAAGTCCATACCAGGCCTTAAAACATTTGGTGGCCTTAAAACAAGTGTCCAGCTGGGCAGTGGTGACACACGCCTTTGATCCCAGCACTCAGGAGGCAGAGGCAGGTGGATAGCTGTGAGTTAGAGACCAGTCTACAGAGTAAGCTCCAGGACAGGCTACAGAGAAACCCTGTCTTGAAAACCCAAACCAAAACAAAAGAAAAAACCCAAAACACAAGTGTCTAGAGCCGGGGTACTAGGACTGAGGGTGAAGTAATTTGGGGAAACTGTCACCAAGTACTAATGCTTGAGCTCCCTGGTGGAAAATACTGGGAACCGTAATATTTAGGTAACTGGACTAGTTTCGGGGCGGGGCCAGGCTGAAGACTTGAAAAAGGGCTTTCCCAATCAGTTCTGACTTTGTCTTGTCAGGGGCTCCCACGGGATTAAAGACTGGAGCCGCCTATGACCACTGGCAGCTACATGCTCATTACTATCCCCCACTCCTGCGCTCTGCTACTGTCCGGAAATTCATGGTTGGCTATGAAATGCTTGCCCAGGCTCAGCGGGACCTCACTCCTGAACAGGTCAGGGCTCAGGGCATCCTGGGTCTCCATAGCCCCTTTCACCTCAGTTTCTCAAGGGACCCCAACAGTCATGACCCTGAGGATCCTCATAAAAGTATAGGCATTCCTAAGAAGCTGGTTGCTGCTTAACTCCATCCTCTGGTGACTCCTGCTATCCTTGTCACCAGTCTTCCAATCCCATAAGCCTTCCTCAGTATTTCCTGGGCCCAGAACTCCATGCCATTCTTGGTGACCTTTGCTCTCCATGTTTTCTCCTTCTAGGCTGCAGAGAGACTAAGGGCGCTTCCTGAGGTACATTATTGCCTGGCAAAGAAAGACAAGGAAACAGCAGCTGTTGCTTGACCGTGATGATAGCAGAGCTTTGAATCTTTTTGCCTGAGAGAACTGGGACCTGGAATTTGGGCTGGTGTGACATCAATAAAACTGCATCTCAAATTTTAACCATGTTTTCTGACACCAGGGGAGTGTGAACTCTTACATTCTGGAGTCTTGGGGAAAGGCTAAGTGTGACTCTAGACACTCTTGCTTGCCTACAGATAGATGTTCAAAATGTAGGTAAGAAAGATCTGATGCAGATCCAATGGTACATAGCTGTAATTCCACCATACTGGAGGCTGAAGTAAGATTGTGAATACCAGGCCAGCGTGGGGTACCTAGCAAGACCTAGTCTCTGAAACCAAAGCCAAGCTGGGCCTGGTATTGCAGGTCTGTAATCCCAGCTACCCAGGAGGCTGAGCCAGGAGGATGGCAAATTCAAGGCAAGTCTGGGTAACTCATAGAGACTGTCTTGAGAAATAGCTCAGTGATACTCTGACATGTATCTGTTATTGTCCCCCGCTGGGGTGGGGAAAGCTCTACCTCTGAACTCTATTTAGTATTGTATCTGATCATCTTAACTTGTGATATGAACGTCATTCTAATTTTGGAGACTATTTTAAACTCTTTTGTTCTTAGCTTGGCAGTCTTTGGGAAGGCCAGTGCCCTTTGTATCTCTGAGTTTATTATTGCAAGTTCACCAAGCCTAGGCCTCAGAGCTTCGTGGGGAGAGGGTGAGCAGAATCCTACTCCCAGAGGTCAGTCCAGACGCTGGGCTGCTGGCCAGAACCCTGGTTTTGTGAGTGGCCAAAGCTAGACTCTGCTCCAGACCACAGGGGCTAAAGGGGCAGGCTGGGAGTGTGCATGTGGCTTGGTGTTCTTGGCTTCCTCAAACTTCTATGTGCAGTATATGTAATTTCAGTACTGTGCCTATGCTACAGTGTAGCACAGGGCAGAAAACAGTGCTAAGCATGGAGAGGGCAGCCAGTGTAGCCCCACTGAGTCTATCCTCCCCTTTCTGGATCTGTTTTCCCTTGTGTAGTGGAGGAGACCAGATGTCACCTAGTGTTCTCCAGACTCTAAAGCAAAGTTGAGAGTTGTGAGTGACATGGGGACGGCTAGAATGCCTTTCTTCCATTCTTTCCCATGGGAACTGAGTCTTAGGATTGAGAAGTCACGATAAACCTGGACAAGTGAATGGGCCTGGCCTAGAAGAACCGTGACTTCCTCTTCCTGCTTTCCAACCTAGGGCCATTCCTCCTGAGCCCTTGGAGGGATAAGGGGGTGCCTGGGATTGGGAATACTGCCAGGGTCTGGAAAAATCAAAGTAGGCATCTCTTGGGGCTCCCTGGGCAGGTGGCTGGTTTCTTACAAAATACATAAACACACACACCTTAACCTTGCCTGTATTTGGAGTCATCTGAGGAGTTTTAAAAACAGTACTGGGGTCTAGATGCAATGGACAGAGACTGTGATTTAACTGGCATGCGACGGAGCCCGACTGTTTTGTAAGTTCAGTACTCCCAAGTTTGAGAACTAGACCAACCCTCGGTTTCCCTATCTTATCTGGAGTCAGGGGCACCTTCAGCTAATGCTGTCAGCTACTCAGTGGTTCAGTGGGGAACCTGAGGCTGTGTGGGCAGCTGGGAGAGGAAGAAAGAGCCTGAGCACTTTTAGGCCTGCTGTGCCTGGGAGGACAGGTCTTCACGAGAGGTATGAGGAATGCAGTTTCAGGTTTTGTCCTAGGAATCCTACTCTGGCAGCCTCCTCTAAAGTTCCAGACGGGACAGGAAGTGTCCGGAGAGGTGGAAGTGATTGGCAGTTGGAGGCTCCAATGGGCCGAGAGCCCCCCCACCCTGTTCACCTCTCTCGTTCTATTGGCGCCTGGAGGAGCCGCCCCGACTGCGGGAGCCCAGCGCAGGAGGGAGTAGAGGCCGGGGCAGAGGGCGAGGGTGGAGGGCGCTGGCGGCGGTAGCCGCGGAAGGTGAGGCCTGCTGGGACCCGGGTGTTGACTCCCAAGTCCTGCCAAGAGGGGGCGGGGCAGGGTGGTGTGTGATCTGAAAGGCGGAGAGTGATGATGGACTATGAGTGTGTCTGTGTGAGTTCGAGGCAGTGTCTGTGTGTGACGATGTCAGTGTGTGAGGCTCTGAAACTGGTGTCATCTGGTCTATCTGTCAGCGAACGTGCCTGCGTTTGAGAGCGATTGTAGCTAGGTCTGCTTGTGGCACAGCAGCTGTGGAATGTGTCTGTCAGCAGGCAATTATTGTTGTTTGTTAGAGGGGCTTTGACCACACCAGGGAGTGTAGTTTGGGAAGCTCTGTGGGGTCTTAGATTTTGTCTGCCAGTGTGAGAGTGGATGGCTGGGATTTTGTGTGATAATGTGTGACTTCAGAAGTAGAAGAGCAAGAGTGAGACTTGAGACTGCGGTGTGTCCTACATCCTAGCCTAGACCCTGTGGGAGTGAAGCCGTGTTCTTGTATTTGCGGACACTTCAGTTGTTGAGGGAGACTGACTTCTGTACCCAGCCTGCAGCATACACAGATCCACCCCCAGTGTGTATGGCTTTCCTTCCTCTACTCAAGATTTGATGAGGGCTGAGAATGCAGCTCACTGCTAACATGCTTGTCTAGTGTGAGCCAGGGCTCCCGCTCCAGTGCTGAGAAAGTGAGTCCCATCATTGGCCCACTGCTCTTACTTGAGAAGGGCCACATGGTATCCTAAGCCTCTGGATTGCTGGGATTACAGGTGTGGCACATCTGTTTTTATATGGTGCTGGGCATGGAACCTAGGATTTTGTACATGTTAGGCAAGCTCTACCGAGTGAGGCCCATCCCTAGGCCCCTGGTCTACTGGTATTTCTGTTTTCATGTCTGACTCAGTTTCTTTACTTTTCTTCCTCCGTCCCCGTGTTTTTCTTCCTGGAGAGATTTTTGTGTCTCTTTACAGCTTTTTTTACCAGGTGTCTCTGCTTTGCTAGTTCTGTCACCAAGCTGTCCCTCAGTGTCCCTCTGTTTGACTTCCAAGTTCACTCTTGTTTCTGGCCACACAAGGGCTTGTAACCTCTACATGATGCTAAGAGCTCCTGCGAGCTCCTGATGGCAAGGAGTCGCTTTTAGGGAGCATCGGGAATTCCCTGTACAGCCTCACACACAACATGCATGTCTTTGTATCAATAGGATCACTAGTAGACTGCGATGTGTAAATGTGTCTGGGTTTGAGTGCATGAGGGTGACTGTGAATGACTGTATCTACAACTGTAAGTCTGAGGGTAGCTGTGACTCTAGTTTATCTGGCATCAAGGGATCAAAGGCATTTCCTGGTGCTGAGGCCCCACGGTGGAGGGGGAGAATAGAAATGGCTGGGACTTCCAGGGAAAGGGGAACTGGACTCTGGCCTCTCCTTATATTCTCCAGTGTGAGGCCTGTTTTCCCCTGGAAACACAGCCAGCTGTGCCTGTAGGAAATATTTGTTGGAGAATGGAAAGAATAGGAATGAGTGTATGTGTGTGTGTGTGCTTTTTTATTGTGTCCACATGTGTTCAAGTGACTATCTTTGTGTTAGTTAACTGTACCTAGTGAGTGCTTGCGTAAATATCATTTTGGTGGCTCTGTGAAAGCACAAGAAATCTTCTAGCGACAGGGATATAAGCAGAAGCAACCCTCTTCTCCCTCTTGCTGGTCCTGGCTGTGTCTCTGACTTCCTTTTCCAACTTGAGGGGGGAGGCTTCTTCCCTTCCCAGGCCCTGGGGTGGGAGGGAATGAGAGAGGAGGGAAGAGGAAGGGGTGGGAGGAGGGGGCCTGGCTAGGGGTGGCTAAACTCAAGGCCCAGAGGGGGCGGGGCAGAGAGTGGGCAGGAGGAGATGGTTCTGGGGTCCCACGACTGAGTGGAGAGGAGACAGTGCTGTAGCCTGTAGGAGGAAGTCTTGGAGGCCATGGACACTCAGCCACTGTGACAATCGAGGTAGGGTGGGGCTAAACAGGGTAAATGGGGCTGGAACACGGGGGTGGGCCAAGGGGACATTTGGGGTGACACAGATATGTGAAGGCCTTATTCTATTCTACTCTGGAGGGGTCTTCTGGCACTTTGACTAAGGCCTTGCCCTCTGCTCCTTCGTTACCTTCAATCTGCTGCTCATCTCCAACCCAGAGTCCTTTCTCTCAGTACTCCACTCTTGCCCTGTATGCAAATTTCTCAGACTTTGCGTTCCTGCTACCCCTACTCCAGACCTCGCACACAGCCCCCTGCCCCCACTGCCATTGCCTTTGGTCCTGAACACTTTTCTTTTCCTCCACTTGGCGCTGTGGCCCCCCACACCAGCTCCTGCTCCTGCAGACTCCTAGCTCCCCTCCCTTCCCCGCCACCCTGTCTCCAAGCTCCATCTCCATCTGCTGGCTCCTCGCCCGCTCTCAGCCTCTGGCAGCAGCCAGGGCATCTGGATCCGCTTAATTCTGCAGCCCTAGCCTGCACCCTAGCTCTATCCAGCCTCACAGGCTTGAGACCAACAAGATTTCAAGCCAGGCCCATCTGAGTGGCCCAAGAAGTCAGACCCTGGCCAGAGGCTTGGCAGCCAGAGCAGAGCTAGGCCCCATGTTGGGATTATAGGGTGCATCTGGACCTGTCATGCCAGCGCTCTAGCTTAGGGTGATGAGGTCTCATCCAATTTGCTGTATGTTGGCCAGAGGCAGTAATTAGCCTTGGTCAGGTTGCAGGTGAATGCCAGAATTCCCAGCAGCTGGATTGTATGGGTTAACAGGAGTGGCTGAGCCAGTGCCAGTCCTTGTGCCAGGGATGGGTGCCAAAGTGGTGTGTGTCTCTGTGTGTGTGTGTGGGGAGGGATGCTGGCAGAGCCTGTTGCCTCTGGCTTTTGTTCTGGGCCCTAAGCCCAGGACTGAGATGCGTGCGTGTGTGTGTGTGTGTGTGTGTGTGTGTGTACATGCGCGCGCACGCTCCTGTGTGCATGCACATACACACACAAGGACAAATATCTATAGCACTGGATATATGGTGGGAAAGGGGACTTCAGATTAGAGTCCTCAGTCATTTCCAATAGCTTCTTTTCTCTTGATGCTTCAGTTTTCTCTAAGGAGGTCCCAGTTTTGGAGAGGATGAGCCAGGCTTTAGCCTCCTAGCTCATGGATGGGGGACTCCTAAGCCTCTCTTTTACCCACAGATGAGCAGCAGCTGCTCAGGGCTGAGCAGGGTCCTGGTGGCCGTGGCTACAGCCCTGGTGTCTTCCTCCTCCCCCTGCCCCCAAGCCTGGGGTCCTCCAGGTAAGAAAATGCTACTCTGTGACCCCCTTAGGAGGCTTGCTATTGTCACTCTGTGGCCTCATTTAGAACCCCCCTCCCAGTTCTGGTAACCTGGGTCCCTTCTCTATCTTGTCCCCTGGTCTCTGGCTCTCAAGCGTAACTTCATGCTTTGACACAATGACCCCACCTAGGGCTTAGCAGCTCGCTCCTCACCCTACCAGTCTTGTAAATGGGAGGGGAGTATAAAAGAAGGGCTTCACCTCAGGAATGCCCATTCACAGGGGTCCAGTATGGGCAGCTTGGCAGGTCCGTGACGCTGTGCTGTCCTGGAGTGAATGCTGGGTAAGTGTACACCTACCTGTTAATCTCATACTCATGGCCCTTTCTTGACCCTGTCCAGACCTCACGTTCTCTCCTCTACTTGTTTCTTCTGGCTATAATCCTTGCCTCTCTGTCCTACCCCTCCAACTACACTGATTCAATAGAAAATTCAGCCAGTGTTGGGGATGTAGTTTGGCGTTAGAGTGCCTGTCTGACACATAGAAGGACCTGGGGTTAATACCTAGTACCAAAAATTATCAGTTTGTTAACCAGCCTGCATGTTAGCTAACTAGCCAGTATGTTTGAGTACCTGTTAAGTGCCTGATCTGTTTTGGCTCTGAGATAACAGCGCAATGCATGTCTTCAGGAGCTTTTTTCCTTATAGGGAAGACAGACAGTAAGCACTCAAGAGTCTTGCTGGGTCAAAATGGAGTAGACAGCACAGGTTAGAATAGACACTCCTGACGGAGGCAACAGCTTGTGAAAATGCCCTGAGGTGGTGGGAATGACTTCAGAAAGAAGAGAATGTGGCCTGTGGGGAAGGAAGGGTGAGATGACAAAGGAAAAGAAGGCAAAAGCTAGAGCACAAGAGGCTTTATAAAGTGAAGGGAATTGGGATTTTGGTGGTCTCTTCCCTTTTTTTTGTAAATTATTACTTTATCTATTTATTTTGGCACCTGGGAATATGGTTTGGATCTTGCTATATAGCCCAGACTGGCCTAAAACTCATGAGTCCCCTGCTTCAACCTCCTGAGTTGATAGGCATGCCCCACCACGCCAGGCATGGGGTTGTGGTTTACTGCACGGGTACTTAGAAGCTCTCAGAGAACAGTTGCATGGCCTGACTTAGTCTCTCTCTGTTTCATCACTTCATCTCACTTTCAGGATCCCAGTGTCCTGGTTTCGGGATGGGGAGTCAAGGCTGCTCCAGGGACCTGACTCTGGACTAGGACACAGATTGGTCTTGGCCCGTGTGGACAGCACTGACGAAGGCACTTACATCTGCCAGACCCTGGATGGTGTATTTGGGGGCATGGTGACCCTGAAGCTGGGCTGTGAGTTAGGGTTAGGGAAGGTGGCAGTGTGGAGCCATTGGATTCCCAAGGGGACCTGGGACCTGAGCAAGCCCTCTGGGATAGGGAGGAGATAGGGCTGCCTCCAGTTATACCCTCTGTCTTCAGTTCCCCCAGCTCGTCCGGAGGTTTCCTGCCAAGCAGTAGACTATGAAAACTTCTCCTGTACTTGGAGTCCCAGCCAGGTCAGCGGTTTGCCCACCCGCTACCTTACTTCCTACAGGTATGTGTGTGTGTATGTGTGTGTATGTATGCATGTATGTATGTTTAGGATATATACCTGTGCAACTGGGTGTGCTGGCAAGATATGGGTGTGGCAGGCAGGGAGGGAAGTTCTGACAAATTCTCAAAGAAGGTTGGGGCAGGGCTCTTTCCCTCCTGACCTCAGATGGTATCCTTTCTATCAGGAAGAAGACCCCGCCAGGAGCTGAGAGTCACAGGTAGGACATGAGAGAGAGAGAGAGAGAGAGAGAGAGAGAGAGAGAGAGAGAGAGAGAGAGAGAGAGACTGGGGACTCTAACTTGTGACCTATTTGCAAAACCCAAGACCATATCCTTCTTCCTAGGGCAAGTTCATCCGCAGGACCTTGGCCATGCCCACAGGACCCTCAAGAGGTTTTCCGATGTGCGGTCCATGGGGCAGAGTTCTGGAGTGAGTACCGGATCAATGTGACTGAGGTGAACCCACTGGGTGCCAGCACGTGCCTCCTGGATGTGAGATTACAGAGCATCTGTGAGTACTCCACCCTCTAGGTCTCCTACCAGACTCCCATCACAGAGACTCTAAATATAGAGACTTACACCCTGCTTGCCCCAACTTCCAACTGGTCCTCTTCTTTTCATACATAAAGACCAAGTAGTAACACGGATGGGTCCTATACACACTCCAGAGCAGTGGTTCTCAACCCGTGGGTCGTGACTCAGTTGAGGGGGGTCGTATATCAGATATCCTGCATACTAGATATTTAATTATGATTCATAGCATAGCAAAATTACAGTTATGAAGTAGGAATGAAAGTAATTTTATGTTTGGGGTCACCACAGCATGAGGAACTGTATTAAAGGGTCCCAGCATTGGGAAGGTTGAGAACCATTAGTCTAGAGGCTGCTACCTCTACCTACAAGTCCTTCTTGGCTGTCTAGATGACTCCTGCTTCTAGGCCCTATGCTGAAGGCAGCCCAGTCTCATGCACTTCCTGCCCAGGGGAAAGGCTTGCTGGTCCCTTTTTCTTCTTGATCTGAGTGTGGGAGGGGAGAAGGCAATAAAACTTAGGTTGTAATTTGAGCCAATGAATCTTCTGTGGATGGAGAGAAGAATCCTTTTATCACTCAAACTTATCAAAATTCTGCGTTGGATTGCTGCTTATTTTATAACAAGGATGACAGACAGGTCCTGAGGCTAAATGAGTGATGAATTTGACATTTTCCCTCCCTTCTGGGAGTAGCTTTCCACATACCGAGCACCAGGCACTGTGTGCACACCTCACACAGCATGCACACTGCACACACTGTGGGAAGTGGTGAGGAAGGGATGAGTACTTGTCGCTAACCCTGAACTTTGTGTCTGACTACTCGTAGTGCGTCCGGATCCACCCCAGGGACTGCGGGTGGAATCAGTACCTGGTTACCCGAGACGCCTGCATGCCAGCTGGACATACCCTGCCTCCTGGCGCCGGCAGCCCTACTTCCTGCTCAAGTTCCGGTTACAGTACCGTCCAGTGCGGCATCCAGCCTGGTCCATGGTGAGGTCTACAGTGTGTCTCAATCTTGGTCTTCTGGTTTTAAAGAACTTGAATATTCTGCATAGCTTCCAGGCATTGGCAGGTCTCAGAAGACCTGATTTCCCCCCTATATAGTGTTCCCAGGTGTTGAGCTGAGTGCTGGAGTTGCAGCTGGCAGGACAGAATTTCTGTCCTGGGTAGCCAGCTATAATGCAAGCCTGTCTGGGAAGACAGAAATGGCTTTAGAAAATCACTGATAGACACTGGGAAAATGGCTCAGTGTGTAAAACAATTGCTGTGCAAGCATCAGGACCTGAGTTTGAATTCTCAGAATCCACATAAAGCCTGGTGAGGCAGTGTAGTTTGTAGCCTGAGTGCTCCCATGGCAAAGACAGGAGAATCCCAGGAAGTTCATGGGCAGGCCAGCCAACCTGGCTATGCAGCTGAGAATGGCAGCCTGTTTCAAACAATATAGAAGAGTTTGTCCTCTGACAGTCACATGCATGCTGTGTGCATGCACGTTTGCAGACATACACACACACACACACACACACACACACACACACACACACACACCAGATAATAACTTCTAGGAAAGGGGGTATCTTTTACCCAGAGGACCTTCCTCGTTTACACTCCTATGTCTAGCTGAAAATGGTGAATTTCCACACACAGAAATGTCAAAGATAGGTTGGCATCTGTCCTGGGAAGCAGCCCCACTTGTTCATAATCTTCATTCAGAGCAGTCTGCCTGCAGGTACCTTGCTACACATTTCACATATGTTATCTCTGTTAGGTATATTTACCCCTATTTACAAATGGAACTGAGACACAGAGAGGCTCAAAAGTCCACTCAGCAAGTGACTTAACAAAGTTTTGAACATAGACTGACACAATAGTCCCTCTAAGTAACTACTACAGGCTTCCATTTTCCAAATCCCAGACATAGATTCTGTTCCATCAGGCACCCAACATGGGACCTAGACCCACTACCAGGTTGATAAAGGGGTACTCTTTTCTGGCGGGGGCTGGGCAGGTTCTCTACTTAGAACTTGGGCCACACCCTGAGGAACCATTTTTACCTCCAGGTCGAACCAATTGGCTTGGAAGAAGTGATAACAGATGCTGTGGCTGGGCTGCCCCATGTGGTACGAGTCAGTGCCAGGGACTTCCTGGATGCTGGCACCTGGAGTGCCTGGAGCCCAGAGGCCTGGGGTACTCCTAGTACTGGTGAGAGACAAAGACAAAGGGCAGAGCCCTTATCCCAAAGTAACTATCGGCTAGACGGTTTTACACATCCCCTTGTTAGGGCCCTTCAGGTACTGTTATTGCTGTCCTACACTATAGCCTTGGTGACCTGCAGCCCTACCCTAACTTTAGCCCTGAGTCTCTACTTCTGTACTTATAGACTATATGTCTGCAAGTCTACAAGCCAGACCCCTAGAAACTGGCCACACCCTTTGAAACGGCCTCTTATGCCCCCACCTCAAACAGGTTCTAGTCCTGCCCCTGCCTTAGAAAGACAGAAGCTTCTATGAACACTTCTCAGGTTTCATCTTCCTTCAGGCCCCCTGCAGAATGAGATAGCTGATGACAGCCAGGTACACAAAGAGCAGCAAGAGGCAGTAGCTCAGGAGGATGGTCCCACTCCTCCAAGGCCTTCCTTGCAGTCAGACCCAAGACCACTTGGTAAGTTTGGGCCCATTGATAAAGATGTGTGGAGGATGAAAGTCCGAGAGGGAAGGTATCACCAAGCATGGCTAACATTGCTCTCCCAGTGACACATGGCCTTCTCCCTCAGATCACAAAGACCCCTTGGAGCAAGTGGCTGTGTTAGCATCTTTGGGAATCTTCTCTTTTCTTGGCCTGGCTGTTGGAGCCCTGGCACTGGGGCTCTGGTGAGTGCCACTGGTCGCTTAGCTGTAACCCCCAACAGCTGCTTTGATGCCCAGAGACCACATCCATTCCCATCTGCAAGGCCTCCTGTTGATGGCCTGCTGAACCTGCTTGATTTTGGAACCATTTCTCCCCACCTGACTGTCCTCTCCCTCGTTATTTTCACTAATTCCTCACCCCTTGCTACTCCTCCTCTTGGAGGAGACATGGTGTTGGAGAGACAAATGCCCTTTTATGCTTCAGGCTGAGGCTGAGACGGGGTGGCAAGGATGGACCTCAAAAACCTGGGTTCTTGGCACCAATGATTCCAGTGGACAAGCTTCCAGGTGAGTAGCATTTAATGATGTATGTATGCCCGCCCCCACTTAACCTGATGTCCTAGGGATTTTATGGTTACTGGCAATCCCTGGAGTTGGGGCTCCTCATTTTTATATCTAGGCGAGGGGATGAGGGGTAGACCTTTTGTTGTTGAGTGTCTGGTCTTAGAAATGGGTCTCTTTTCCTCCTGAGTATTGAGAATTCTAGGTAACTCCCTTCACTTTCAAGGTGTGAGAACTGGCTATCTCCCCTTCCCATGTTAAATGTCTTGGATAGATGTTTGCTCCTCTGATTTGAAAAATTAAATTTTACTATTACTGTGTGTTATATGTGTGTGTATGCTATGTGTGTGTAGGCACATATGTGCCATGGCATGTTTGGAGGTCAGAGGACAACTTTGTGGCATTCTCTCCTTCCACCTTTACGTGGGTTCCAGGTATTGAACTCAAACCATTGAGCTTCCTTGCTTGCTTGGCACATGCTTTACTCACTGAGCACCTTGCCCCCCCCCTCCTAGGCCAAGAGCTGTGTCTACTCCTTATCTTTAGGGTGTTAGGGCTCCCTCAGAAGTGGGCCCCTCTGTTTCTCCTCGGAGTGTTTGGTTTGGGAATGTCCCCCTTTTATTCTCAGGATGTCTGGACCCAGTCCTACTGTCTGTTGATCTGCTCCCTGCTCCTCTAGGCATTCCAAACCTGCAGAAGACCCAGGAGGACTTCAGCTGATTCCACCTGTAACCCTGTCAGGCTGGGTGGCTAAATGGACAGACAGAAAGGCATAGGGCAGTGGATCCCTATGGATGGAAGTCTCAGTTGGAAGTTTGAAGCCTTTTTCTTTGAGCCCCTATATTCCAGAATTGGCTGCCAGCTGAATGCTGTCTGGACTTTTGATGTCATCCTTGAGGTGGAAGTCCACCTGAGGAATGTGTATAGATTTGCATGTCTGTGTCCATCTGTGACTGTGTGTGTGAGATAGGGAACATACATTCTCTGTATGTGTGTATATAGATGCTTGGAGAGTGTGTGCAGACTGTGGCCTTGGCCTTTGTGGGGACTGTTAAGAGTTGAAATAAAGAGACTGAAGAAGTTTTTGGAGATTATTGTCTAATGTTATTTTATTAGTTTTGTTGTTGGGGGCTCGAGTACATTTTCATTTGTAGTTCCAGATTTAAGTTGGATATAGTCTCCTGGAGCCTTTTCCTATGGCGCTCAAACCACCGAGCCAGGCTGCGGTTCTGAGGATGAACACAAACACTTCGCTGAGCCAGGTGAAGCCTGGGAAGGGAAAAGTCCAAAGCTATGCTTATATTTGAGGGATGAGCTTAGAGGTAGGGTTCAAGGGTTAGGGGCAAAAGCCAGATGAAAACTTGAGTAGGCATCAGAATTAGTATTGGGGTTGGGATTGAGATCAAAGTCAGAGTTAGAGGTGTCAAGGGTGGGGGCAGAGCTCACACAATAGCCTGAAGGTGACAGTCCCCATCAGCCTCCTGCAGTTCCACATGGGTGATCTTCCTCAGTAGCTTGTTTGGGAGTGGTTGTCTATAGAGCTGGGTACAGCAGGTAGTGCTGGAAGGCAGTGGCAAGGCTGTAGAACAATAGGGTCATGTCTTCAGAAAGGCCTAGACACACAGCTGCTCTATTAGATAGCTGGGAGTTGAACTTCTGGGCCCCATCTCTTCTAGTCTATTTACCCATCATTCTATACCCTCCGAGAACTTACCTGCTCCAGGGTCTGGGCTCAGAAGCAACAATATCAACAGGAGGCTGCTGGTGGGTGAGAGCCCCTCCATGCCGCTCAGCCTAGACACTTCTTTCTCCTCCTCTCCCTACCTTTTATCTAGTTGCATTTTGCCTTGGGCATTAGGTGAGTCAGGCACAGGTGGCAAATACCTTGCTTATCTTGTGATACTAAGCTCTAACTCTTGGCCTGCTACCACTGACCCCATCCCTTCCCCTTCCCAGGACTGCCATTTCCCATGGGCTCCTAAGCCGTGAACAGAGAACACTAAAGAGAGGTAGGGAATGATGTAGGGGCTGATATTACAGCAGTTTAGGACAGCCACGATCCACTGGGGCATCTACTAATAGGCATTTACACTCATACTCATAGCCACACATTCATAAGTCATACGTTGGTCACGTAACCTCCTGAAGTCACACCCATGACTGTATAATGATAGACAAAATCATATAGTTCCAGTTATACCCAAAAGTCCCACTGCAATAATTTGCATTTCCAAGTCATGCCTCTGTACTATATCATACTACATACATACATATTCTGACAGAAGAGTCTGAGTGGGTAGGAACAGAAGGCAGGCCAGCACTAATCTGCCTTCATCTTTTCCTCCCTATTCCCTGTCCTGGCCTGCCTATTTTATCAGGAGAATCTGATGGGACTGGGTACTCAAAGCAGACTCTTCTTGGCTAAGGGGGAGATTTCCATCATGAAGAGGAGGGAATGTGAGGTGGATGAGAAGGAGAAAGAAAAGTTCTTTGATGCCGGATTGCTGGTGTTAAAACAGTGAAAGCGGGTAGGGTATTGTGGCATGTGTCTTTATTTCCAGCACTTGGGAGGCAGAAGCACGTCAATCTCTATGAGTTTGAGGCTAGCCTGGTCTACATAGTGAGACTCTGTCTCAACAACAAACACACAAAACTCCCAGAAGATGATAAAGCCCTTCTCCCAAATCTTACCTTCTTGCTTCTGCTTAGTCTTGTTCCACGGTTGCCAGCTTGTCAGTGGGAGCCTGGTGGTTTCCAGACTTAGTTTCTGGCTTGTTGGAGACATCAGACTCAAGAGCTAAGTTAGGTCTCTTATGATTCAAATTCTATCCTCTTTACACTCTTGAGGAACATACCCCTCCCAACCCACGTTCAGAAATACCCACTTTCCCAGACTCTGAACACCCTGTTCTACTTTCCCTCCCTTCTCTTCCATGCAAAATCCCTAATTCTCTTCAGTCAGTTCTTTCTGGAAAGCTGTAAACTGCTGGGGGTGGGGCATGCTTGTTGGGTTAATTAATGGCCTAGACTCCTAATCTGGGGACTTTCTCAAGTCCTATTCTGGATTTGAAATATAAACTGAGCCATAACCCAAGAATCCATCCCTTCTCTGTATGTTGCATTTTCCCCAGAGGCCAGCCATCCTCTGTAGGTAGAGCTCTTGGGATAGGACTGCCACTTTATCTGAGCAGCTTGTTCTGTTATAGCTAGGCTGAGAATCTAAGCCTCGTTTCTTCCTGTCAGGGTGAGACCCAAAGGCCCTTCTGGACATTGTCTCAGAGGTCTTCTGACTGTCTGGGAAGATGTGGGCCCCGGGTAGACAAAGCTTTTGAAGGGGTCTTTGATATACACACTGTGAGGAAATGGCTAAAAGTTTGCACACTTTTAGGTATTTGAAAGTAACAACCCAGAGGCCACTCATCCTCAATTTTTGTACCTGAGGCATTAGGGTATCTCTTACTCCTTGTCTAGACCTTTGTGCCAAGGCTTGGGTGTAGCACCAAAGAGAGGGGTGGGGGGGGAGAGAGAGGGAGAGGGAGGGGGAGGAAGGAGGGAGAGATAGATTCTGAGGAAATTCTCCAGGTTGTATAATCTTGTCTTTGTCTTATATGGTTTCTGTTAGCTAGTTGCCTGTCATTTGTGAGCTCTCCTGGACTTGTCAATCCAGAGATCTTTGGAAGGCAGAAACATTTTCCTGGCTGGGTACCCATCTCTCCTTTTTGGCTTCTCCAAAGATATGAAAACCAGGTCTTCTTTCCCAGCACAATCTGCTATGGCAGAGAAAGTGCTAGGATAAAAGTCAGCTCTGGGCTCAGCCAGAATCCAGGCTGTCTTCATAACAACTTAATCCTCAGGTGTCTCCCCTGGTGCTGGAGTTAGTGTCTATGTGGAGGTGAAGGAAGCAGCCTGACTCTCACCACTGTAAGAGCTGGTTCCAGAGTGATTTGGGTTGACAAGATAAAAATGGGTGGCATGACTTTTCTAGGGATGCCAAATATCTTTAAAACTGGGATCAGGGGCTGGCAAGATGGCTATGGTGCTAAGCCTGAGGACCCGAGTTGGATCCCTGGACCTCATATGGTAGAAAATGAGAACAGACTCTCACAAAGCTGTCCTCTGACCTCTGCATACACATGCACTGTGATGGGCACACCACATATACACACGTAATAAAAAGAATAAATAAAAAACAAAAAAAACTAGGATCAGACTGGAGGAGCGGGTTTGGAGTTTTAGCTCTTGGACCCTTAACCCTTGTCACTCTCCTGAGATAGACTTCGAGAGGCAGCTTCTAGGAATTGGTCCTTCCTCTCGCTGACAGCGGACTCTGTAATTTTGGCTAAAATGTTTTAGATCCACTCCCAGGAAGAGAAGATTCTTCAGACACTTGGCAAAGTTCCGGTGATAACAGCTGGAGTTGTGGGAACATTGATAAGTGGGGAAATACGTGGCCTACCGTGTGGGCGCTTTTGGGGAGGGTGTGGCAGGGAGCCAGTCACTGATAGTAATTGGGAACCTGACGATAATTAGGGGCCCTTAGGAGCAACGGAGGCCTTCACATGCAAGGGCATCCTACCAGGGAGGGAGGCCCTGTGGGTAAGGAAACAGCAGGTGTGGAGTGGGATTCCCAGCACCAATGGCGGCTGCGGCGGTAAAGTCAGGAAGGCAGTGGGCGTGACTTTAAATCTTTAATGCACCGGCTGTCTGTGCAGCGGTGGTGGGGGCACGACAGAGGAGACCACGACCTGAGCGTTGGGGAGCAGGCCTCAGGCCGCTCGACAAACAGCTCATTAGGCCCCGCAGAGGCTCCAGCTTCTGCTCCCGGGGGTGCGCCGAGCTGTAGGGCGACCCGACAATGACATGAGGCGGGGCAGGGGCTCCTGAACTCCCCCACATCCGTCCTCCGACACAGAACCTCGTTCACGCCCCCGCAAGGTCGCAGCCCCCTCACCTCCGCTCCCTGCGCCACATTCGCAGCCAAGGAAAAAAGTAGAAGCAGCCCCAGTAGATCCTGCAAAGAGAAGGCAGAGCCGGACCCGGAGGGGCGGGGCTGACCCACAGACCCCACCCCTGGAACCTAGCCCGCAAGGGAGCCCCGCCCCCAGGGGCTGGACATCAGCAGCCCACGCCCCCACGAGGGCCCGCTCCGCCCGCCCCAGGACGCGCACCTTCCCCCACCCCCGGCCTCATAACCCTCCTCCGCAACTCCCGCCTCCACTCACTCCTCCTCCGCTTCCAGCGCCACTTCGTATCTCCTCAATCGCGACATGTCCCGGGCTCCGAACGGCTCCTGGGGAGCAGCATGATAGGAACACTTATCTCCAGCCGCAAGTCCCCTTCTCCATCATTCCCAGGACGAGTCTGAATGGTCCTCAGGTACTCTGAGGCAGGTGGCCCCCCGCAAGCCAATTGCCATTCGGGACAGGATGGGACTGATGATATGGAAGTCACTGGAAGTTAAGGCGTTAGAAGGACGGCTATCTAGGGACCGGGGCGTGGAGTCGTCAAGGAGAGCGGTCTGGCGACAGTGGGGCTGGGTCATTTAGGGCCCTGGATGAAGCTTTTCAGGGTCTGGAGTCACCTGAAGGGGGGCTCAGGGGTCGGCACAGCCTAAACTCCCCGCCCTCCCTGGCTCCGCCCCGGAAACGGACCGTTAGCAATTACATCACAGGGATACCTTCGCACTCTAGGGGTGTGGTTTGCATATCACCCGGAAGGGGAGGAGCCAATTCTTTGTCGGAGGAGGCGGGTTCAAGATTCTACGCTAAAATAGTGGCGCTGGGTTTTGTCACTGAGGGGCGTAGTCGGAGTTTATTAAGATGCGGGACACGCAGGACCCTCTTCTCTTGGGACGGAGCCAGATTTTAAGAGTTACACACGTTGGTAGGCTGTGGCCTTGGCACGAGGCCGTAATAAAGAGTGCTTTGGGTCTCTCCCTACAGTGTCTCTCTGCCCCGCGCCCCCACTTTCCTGACTTTGACCCTGTCAGTTTTTTTTTTTTTTTTTTTTTTTTTTTTTTTGCTTGCCCAGTTCTTGAATGACCTCAGGCCAGAAGGAATAGGTCACCAGAGAGAATACAGCCTAGAGCTAGCTAGGGTATGGAACTGTTTCTAATGGTCAGAGGGTCATCGCCCCACCTCTCCAGCTGCGACAGTGGTTTTTATGTTTTTCACAGTCATGTAGTCAAATGCTATTGAATGTCTAGGAAGTGGTGTGCCCATCTTATTTATATCAGATTTTCAGCTTGTTGATACGTGTCTTGGGGACTCTTGTAACAGGCATCTAAAGTGTAACAGTTGGAGACCTTCTCCTTAAATCTTTGGAGTTGGATGCTTTGTGGTGTTATTATTGGAACTGAATGAAGTATGAGTTTGTAACAATACTTTCTCATTTCGTGGGTTCCACACTGTTTTCCTGTTTGTGGACGCTTTGGGGGAAGGAGAGGTCTCTCTTAAACTTCTTAGTAGGTCCATTAGTTTCTTACTCCTTGGTTTCTGTTCTGACAATGACAGCAGTCAAGAGTTTGGATAAGAGGTACAGTGTAGTCCCAGCACCCACATTGGGTGGCTCACAACCACCTGTAATTCCAGCTCTAGGGAGAGGTGATACCTCTGACCTTCAAGGGCACCAGTCCTCATGTGCATATTTTTCCTCATAATTAAAAATGAAATAAACCCCAACCAATGTACATAATAAATTTAAAAAGTGTGTGTGTGTGTGTGTGTGTGTGTGTGTGTGTGTGTGTGTGTGTGTGTGTGTGTGTGCATTATTATCCTTAGGGAAAGTTTGCAGTACTGACCTCATGAGGTATTTGAATTGTCATTCTCAAGGGTGGCGTCAGGGTTAGAGTAAAGAGTAAGCAGCCCTTGCCTTCACTTTTCCGACATGGTGGACAGACTGTACCTTAAACTGAGAGCTAAAATAAACCCTTTCACCCTTAAGTTACTTTTGTCAGATTATTTTATGACAGGTACAGAGAAGAAACTAAGAACTAATACACCACACCTCTCTATAGTTCTAATATCTGTGGGGCTTGGAGGAGTAGGGAAGATGAGACAGTCCCTCACATTCTGGGGACACAATTACAGGAGCAGGGCAAGGTGAGGGAATTTCACCTCTCAGATTCCCCAAGGTCCACCCAGCAGACCTGCATAGCTGCCATCTAGCTCCAGTCCTCCTGTGGATGAGCAAAGCCAAACGAAAGTTCTTTAAAATCAGATGCAATCTGATTTTACCAAGATTTTTACCCCCATGGCCTGGCTATTCCTGCCCCTCTCTTCTTTTGATTCATTTTCTATGTTCCTTAGCTGCCAGGAATCAAGAGATGAAAATAGTCCCAAACACCTCTTTTTTACCATGCCCTGGATATCTTGGGGATTGAAGGATTTTTGAGGAGAGAGGTCGGTCAACTCACAGAGAAGCAAGGGGAGTAGGGATGAAAGATGCCCAAGAAGCAGGTCCAGGTTACCGCCTTGTCTGAGCTCACTGAGAAAAGTGTATCATATTCATGAAAGGACTCAAGTAGGTAGAAAGGGACAATGGAAGCCTGAGTTCATTGTGAGTCAGACTCCTAAGGCTGCCCTTGCCCAGGACATATGGTTCTAGTCCTGTGCTGCACTTATGCAGCAGCTGGGGGAACCTATAAAGGAAGCTGCTCTGGATTTTATGCTGAGATGTTGTGATTTGCTGTGCTAGTGTTGAAATATTTCCTGTTTCTGAAGGTGACTGTTTCTGGTCTGCTCAAGATATTTCATTCCCTAGCGTATCCTGAGGCTATTCTTGAGAACAAGTTAGAAGTGGGTGAGTGTCCTTGGAGAACTGTCCTATAAGACTCCAGAAAGATTAGAGGGGAAAGACCTGTAGGAAGACTACAGGGGGATGCTAGGCTGTTTTCTGTTTCTCAGCCTGGGGATATGTAATGTGATGGATTTAACTGTGGTCTGCATTTTTTGGTCCTTCCTTTCTTCCCTCTGTCCATCTACTCATGTCTATATATCTACCAGTCTTGATTCAATCTTCCTCTCCCATTACTCCTTTCACCTTTTAAAATATTTTCATCTCCATCTGTATTTCCGACCATTACCTATTGATATGTACATGGATTAGTATGACATTCACATTTGTTTATCCTTAAATGACAGGTGCCTTGCTAAATACTTTAAGATGTCTCATGAAAGCTCAATAAAGCAGATTGCTCGAGGACTGTCTGCTCATACAGGGCCCTTTTTTCCTCTTTCTTTTCATAATAATAACAGCAAAATAATAATTATTATTATTAGAGAGAGGGTTTCATTGTGTAGCCCTTGCGGTCCTGGAACTTGTTATGTAGACCAGGCTGTCTTTGAATTCACAGAGGTTTGCCTGCCTCTGCCTCTCAAGTACTGGGGTTAAAGGCCTGCAACACTACATCAGGTTCTGACTTATTATTATTTTTGAGATAAGGTTTTGCTATGTGTGCTAGGCTCAATTTGAACTCATGGCAATCTTTGTGCCTCTGTCTTTCCAGTGCTAGAATTATAGGAGTTTGCTACTTTATATGGTAGTGGTGGGGCTATCAACCACAGTGCTGTGATCCCAGTATGCCAATCCCTGAACACTGTGGTAGATTAAAGACTGAGCATTTCATACAAGCACAACTGACCAGAGCTTTTCGTGATACTTGAGTTTGGATGCAGGAGGGCTAATGTTTTAGATCGGTCTCTATGAAAATTTAGACCTGACAAAGCCCTGAACTAAAGAGGCTGAGTGTTCAGATCTAAACAGGACATCTGTATCAACCCTCCCCCCCTCCCCCAGCTATGGCTCAGGGAACATAGTAGAAAAGGAGTTAAAAGAATGTAAGAGGTGGAGGATGGGGAGGAATGCTGTGAAACGCAGTTTTCTGACCATGAATACATGGCTAGCCCACTCATGAACACACAGAAGCAGTGGTTACCTGCAGAAGACCTTCAAAAGATCAGCCAGCCAAAATTCTGTCATAGATGGGGTAGTTGATCCCAGATCCCACCCCTTACTGAGGAGTTGTTGGCAGTTGATAGCTGCTGGGGGAGGAAGAATCATTATTTTTGGATGATGTGGCCACTAGCAGGTTTCTCATGCCCACACTCATGCACACATAGGCCGCACTAACTGGACTTAGTGGGTTATCATAAAAGAAGAAACAAAAAGAAAAGTTGGGAGAAGATATTTGGAAGGATATGGGGGAACTGGAAGATGGAAATGGGGGGTAGATGTGATCATATTTCTTTGTATGCTTTATGGAATTCTCAAGAATAAAGAGAAATAAAAAATCTGGGGAGCTAGAGAGATGACTCGAGTGTGTTGTTCTTGCAAAGGACCTGAATTTGGTTCCCAGTATCTACATCTGATGACTCACAACTGCTTGCAGCTCCAGCCCAGGGGATCTGTCACCTCTGACCTCTGAGGGCATCCAAGCACATGTGTACACATATGTGTATACATAACACCTGTATACACAACTAAAAATAAAAGATCTAAAATATCCTTTAGTCCTGAGGTGTCTAGTGGCCATGTTTGCTGCTACTAGAAGAGCAGGAAATGACAAGAATATCCTATGGTTAGAATAGGACGCCATATACAGGAAGAAGGAATCGAGGAATGGAGGCAAATGTAGAGGTAAGAACACTTGAATTTCTGTATTACTGGTCAGGGTCTGGGCTGGGCTTTTCCAGGTCCTTGGCTTCTTACTCAAAGTATTGAAAATAAATAGGAGCTCACCCAGGTTTGTTCAAGTAGTAAGGAACCTATTCAGAACAAAGCAGTAGAAAAGATCAGAATAGGACTGCAGAGATGGCTCAGTTTAAGAGCCCTGGCTGCTCTTCAAGCCAGAGGTCCTGAGTTCAATTCCCAGCAGCCACATGGTGGCTCACAAACATCTATAATGAGATCTGGTGCCCTCTGCTGGCCTATCAGCATACATGTAGGCAGCCAGCCACAGGAGTGAAGATCCTCAAGGGCCCCTCTTCTTTTTTAATTTTTATTTCATGTGCATTGGTGTTTTTGCCTGCATGTATATCTGTATTAGAATGTTGGACCCCCTGGAACTGAAGTTACAGACAGTTGTGAACTGTTATGTGGGTGCTGGGAATTGAATCTGGGTCCTTTAGGAGAGCAGCCAGTGCTCTTAGCCACTAAACCATCTCCCCAGCCTAAGAGCCCTAGTTCTTTTTGTTTTTGTTTTCTTGAGACAGGGTTTCTTTGTGTAGTTCCGGCTGTCTTGGAGCTAGCTCTTTAGACCAGGCTGGCCTCGAACTCACAGAGATCTGTCTGCCTCTGCCTCCCAAGTACTGGGATTAAAAGTGTGTGTCACTACCACCCAGCAGGGCCCCCATTCTTATTTGAGGCTTCTTTTTGGGGGTTAAAGAGGAGGAATTTGGTCACAAGGGGTACAGTAAGGGTAGTTTTCTTTTGTTATCAATAGATTATGTCATATAATCATTTCCTCCTACACATGGCCCTTTCCATAATGCCCTGACATCCAATTATACATAGGAGGAAGATGGTAAAAGGGTATTTTCCCTGAATTTACTTGAAGACATTTTGACTTATATCACACATGCTACCCAAACTAATTCAGATTGGATCAACCTTCCTATTTTCAAACCATATACATTGAGGATACAGTTGGATAAATAGAAACTGTCTAAATCTGATTGTTACTAGGAGCTGAGAAATCTACTCTATTATTCGGAGAGGAAGGTGTACAGGTAGAGCTCTGAGGGTATTCTGAAGTGGTTAGGTGCATTGTTTGGAGAGGGGTGTATGTGTATAGTACATGCATGTAAAGGAGCTAAGCTGCCAAGTACATTGTACAAGGGGAAGGAGTGTTTCATAACCGAGATGGGGTTCTAGGTTACTAAATTATGTCCTATGCTTCCCTGTTTCACCTGGATCCAATCAGGGCTAAAGGCCATCACCCCCTGCCCAGGCCTAACATTTTTTTTTAAAATCTCTCTCTCTCTCTCTCTCTCTCTCTCTCTCTCTCTCTCTCTCTCTCTCTCTCTCTCTCTCTCTCTCTCTCTCTCTCTGTGTGTGTGTGTGTGTGTGTGTGTGTGTGTGTAGTACCTGTGGAACCCAGAGAGTACATCAGATCCCTTGGAGCTGTAATTACAGGAGGTTGTGAGTCACCTGACCTGGTGCTGAGACTGAACTCAGATCCTCTTCAAGAGCAGTTTGTGCTCTAAACCAGAGCCATCTCTCCAGTCCCAAAGACAATCTTTAACAGATCTAGTTCCATGATGTGACAAACAGCTTTTTCCAGACCTCCTGCCCCTGTTTCCTGAGGGCTTGGAAATGCACATCACCGTGCCCTTCACTCAAGTTTCTTTTAAAATATAACTACCCTACTGCTTGCCTAACACACATCAAGCCCTGTTTTGATCTCTTCCACCACATAAACTGGGCATGGGAACTTGTAGTCACAGTACTTGGGAGCTGGAGAAGCAGGAGGACCAGGAGTTCAAGTTCATCCTCAGCTACATAGTGAGTTCCAGGTCTGGCTGGTTTATGTGAGACCCTGTCTCAAAGACCAAACAAACAATGAAGACCACCAACAACAATAACCAGACAAAAAAAAACCCTATTATTTTTTAAGAAAAGATTGATTTTTATTTTATGTGTATAAATGTTTTTGCTTCATGTACACCAGATGTATACTGTGCCCATGGAGACCAGAAAAAGATATCAGAACCTCTAGAACCAGAGTTACAGATGTTTGTGAGCCACCATGTAGATCCTGGGACATAAACCAGGATCTCTGGAAGAACAGCCAGTGTTCTTAACCTCTGATCCATCTCTCCAGCCCTATTTCAATTCTTATCTTCACTGTTCCAAACCTAAAGATACTCTAGTACAGAGAAAAACAATAAATCTAGAACTGAGCAAAAACTTCCAGCCAGTAAGCTCCATTAGACCACCCCTTTTTATTAAGTCACTTTATCACTGTGCTCTCCAAGTATTTCTCCAAATATTCCTCTTAGGAAAAAAGAATTGTCTTTGTGTGATTGTGTGTGCAATTGTGTTCTATACACTTTTTTCTTTTTTGAGACAGTGTTTCTCCATGTAGCCCTAGCTGTCCTGGAACTCACTTTGTAGACCAGGCTGACCTTGAACTCACAAGAGATGCACCTGCCTGTGCCTCCTGAATGCTGGGATTAAAGGTGTGCACCCCAGCACCTTGCCTGGTTTGTCTCTTGAAGTCAGATTCTGAGGATGCTTTTTCAATTTACTCCTCTGTGGGCCTCAGCCTCACAGGACCTACAGGGGACATTATAGGCCTAGGGAAAGGAAGACATGGGGCTGGCCTGAGATCTCCACTTTGAGTCCTGCAGAGGGAGTCTACTAAACAGGCTAGACGAGGTGTGAAGCTCTTAGCCTGGGGAACCAGGGCTCTGGCCAAAAATACAAGGATGTTATATTCCAGAAAGGACTGGAAATGAGCAGGAGACCAAATGACTCAGTTTCTGAAATTCCCTGACCCTGGGGAGGGGTCCGTTTCCCTTCCCATGCTTCCTCAAATCTGATCATGTCCAGAGGGTCGTGGCTCAGACCCAGGGGCAGAGCTTGGCTCTGTAAGGCCCAAGTGGGTGGAACACTGCTAGAGTTCCAAGATAGCTGGGACACAAGAAGGGGGGTGGGGAATCTTGAGCAATAGCACAGCCCCGCTTTCCTGTCTCCAACCCTCTGGCACTTGAAGTAATGTCATGACTGGAGTTTGTTTTTTTAACATCTTCCTCCTTTAGTGCTTGTTAGCTAAGCCACTCTGAGCCCCAGGGTGCTTGGGCTTGGACTGAGCTTGCGTGGGAGAAATTCAGAAAACTGGGGGCCCTGGGAACAGAGCAAAAGTGATCCATGCAGCTAGAGGACTAGAGAGAGGCAGGGGAGGTGCGTGATGGAGGGAGCTTTGAGAATGAGTGGGATGCTGGGAAGACTGTCTAGAGAGGTTGAGGCAGCACAAGAGCAAGAACAGAGACTCAGGAGAGACAAAGGGATTGTGGTTCTCCCAATGTAGGTAAGTAGCAGGAAGCAGTGGTGGTGATGAAAAAGCCTGCAGGAGCTGGGGGCTGAGAGAGCTATTTCTGCTTGGATTCCTGGGGGTGGAGTCAGGGGATGGCCAACCCAACTCTAGGGCACAGTCCTGGAGGCTAGGCTGGAAAGCAAGTGCCTGGACTGTTGGGCTTTTAAGAGAGCAGTGGGTTCAGTACTGCAACTACCATGAAAGGAGGAGGCTGGAGTCAGGGATGGGCTTAGTACAGGAGACTGCAGAAGCTGTACAGACTCCAGAGACAAATGAAAGAGTAAGAGACCCATGACTTGAGCCCACTGCAGGGGAAGAAACAGATGGATGAGCCGGGGAAACATAGATCCATGTCTGGCTTCCAGGCTGTGGAGCCAACTGCCTATTTGGGTTTTCTTCTTGGTGTTCTGACAGATGTCTAATTCCAAAGCCAACATCTAGATTCTCAACACTTCCCTCCCAGCTTGTCCCCTCCCCCAGTCATGGTCGCTGAGAATGTCACCATCATCCTGCCAATTGTCCAGGCCTGAAGCCTGTTACCCTGGGTTTCCCCAGTCTGCTGTTCCATTTCGTAGGTATGTCTGGAATCCCTACTCTTTTCCGATTGCTCCCCGCTGGGTTAGGTCAGTATCAACTCCTTCCAGGCTGCGACTCTGACTTCCTCACCCTTTTCTATATTATCAATTTTCTAGGCCACCAAAGGAGGTCTCTTAGAACTTTAAACATGGTCATGTTACTGCTTGGCTGCAATCTTTCATGGTTCTTTTTGTTTGTTTGTTTTTGTTTTTTGAGACAGGGTTTGTCTGTGGCTTTGGAGGCTGTCCTGGAACTAGCTCTTGTAGACCAGGCTGGTCTTGAACTCACAGAGATCCGCCTGCCTCTGCCTCCCAAGTGCTGGGATCAAAGGCGCCACCACTGCCTGGCCTTCTTTCATGGTTCTTACAATCAAATCTTCATTCCTTCTGTAGCCTGCAAAGTCATGGGTCATGTGACTCTGGCCTCCTAGTCCCACCTCATTTTATACCCTCCCTTCCTTGTCCCCTAGGCCCCAGCCACACCAGACACTTCTCTTTCATGACTGGCTTTTCTTTTAGGTATTGGCTAGGCATTCTATTCTAGTGGTAATAATGGAATTGGTGGCAGTGCCAGTGTCTTGGCCCTTGAATTCAGCAGTGTGTGAAGTGTCTGTGGCCAATTGCCATGCAATAAAAGATTACTATAAGAGGAAAGTAAAAACACCCACTAAGTCCCAGGATGGGTTTCAGAACTCATGACTATAGATAGCTTTCATGTTTTAAAAAGACAGTCTCACTATGTAGTTCTGGCTGACCTGGAGCTCACTATGTAGATCAGGCTGTTCTTGAACTCACAGATATCTGCCTACCTCTTCCTCCTGAGTGCTGAGATTAAGCATGTGTACCACCACATACTACCTGGCTGTAGATTTTTTTAATGTTTTCCCCTCTCTCTGCACTTGTACATGTTTGATTCCCCTTTTCTTTTACCGTTCTTTGTTCCAGTCTGGAATGTGACATTTTATGGTGGTATTATGACTCCCACCAAGATTCTGATTTAGTTCTTTTCCTGGGAGTTATTCTCTTGATTTAAGCATGGTCATGTGACCCACTTCTGCTAAAAAATAAAATGTGAACAAAAATGGCATGTGCCACTTGTGATCAAAAAATTTAAGAAAGTGTTCTCCCTTGCTGTCTTTCCCAACTGATCATGGGAACACGTGTTGAGATGAAGGGGGAGTGTGAAAAGATCAGAGCAACTTGGAATGTAGTGCTACCACATGGGGCACAGCTGTGCTAAGCGCTTGCCTGGACCCAGAGTGGCTTGGTGTTTGTGTGGGTACAGAGCTTTGTTGTGTTAAAGTGCTCAGATTTGGGTGTCACTTGTTAACAGAGCTTAACTCAATCTATCCAGTTTAGTGGTTACAGAATAGAGAGATAAGATCACAAGAAAGCTGGAGGAGGAGTGAATGCCACCCTAAGGTCTTAGAGTCAGATAGTGTTGAAGACTGTCATGCCCACCCTGAATTCATATGATGGAGACTTATTCTCAGTGCAACCATATCTAGAGACAGGACCTTAAGTGCCTCCATTCAAGAGGTGGAGGCAGGAGGATTAGAAGTTCAATACCATCTTCAGCTAGACAGAGAGTTTGGGGTGAGCCTGGGCAAATGAGACCCTGTCTCCAAAATAAACAAGCAAAAAACAGAGTTAAATGAAGTCATAAAGATGGGAACACTTAATCCAATGGGATTGTTCTATCATTGGTGACACGGCCCACCCTAGGAAGAGCAGAAGAGGAGGCCCACGATGGTACTGAAAGCTGCTTCCAGGGGGCAGAGAATTTCCTGCTTTTTAGTTCTTTAAATGATGATCAGGAAAGAGAAACATGGAATCTGAGTGGGCATGCTCTGTTGGCCCTGGGGACTCTCTATTTTGTATTTAGAAATGACTGGATGAAGGTCAAGACACCATGCTGTCCTAGAGAGCTTGCTGGATTTGTCCTAACTTTGCTTGACTCCTGGAGGCTCTCCTTAACATGAAGAGTCATACTCTGACCCTCAGAGCTGCCACACTGGGAGGTGTCATGTATGTGGGCTATAGAGAAAGTGGTGGCTCTGGAATTGAACAGCGTTTCTGTGCTTTCATGTCAGGATTGTGTGTTTCTGATGGTGTTAGGATTTCTGAGGGAAGTGGTGGCCTGGTGATAATGGGGAGAACTTGGTATTAATGGTTGTCCTGTCATTGATGAGGATACACTAGGTACTGAATCTTCTTGTCAAGGGTGGGTATTCTCAAATTGCTGAGATCTTTGCAGAATTGGGATTCTGACAGGAAAGGCTAACTTTCTTTTGGGGCATGTGATAGAAGTGACTGAGGTGCTGACGGGATAGGTTCACACTTCTGAGAGCCAAAGCTCTGGGGGAGCCAATTGACCTTGAATGATAGTGTCACTGCATCTGGTATTAAAAGGTTTCCCACCTCTACCCAGCTGGAGACCAGGATGGCTCATGTTTTCTTTCCACTGGAGTCAAAGGAAAGAACCCAAAGTTCTAGATACACAAACAGGTAAGGTCTACCTGGTCCTCAGAGGCTCCTCCTGCATCCTGCCCTCTTTCTGCCTGCTTGAAACCATTCAGGAAATAGAAGTAGTCCTTGCAAATGTGTCTTTCAGGGCACTTCACTTCACTGCCACCACCAAATACTTCCTTCTTCAGATAGGGTCCTGGCATGTTAGCACAGAGGCCCTCGGTCCCATGGCCAATCAGAGGGCTGGCCCTGCCCCTTTCTAGAAACCACCCACACAGAACCCCCTAGTCCTCTGAAACCCCCAGCTCGGCCCTTCCATTTTCCTTTCCTTTTAGCATCACCAGGTCCCCAGTCTCACTCCTCTTACTCCTTGGGGACAAGGAGAGAACTGCAGCTTAGTTCCACATTCCATTGTGCCGCCGATGTTAGGAAAGCCGAGGCCTGCGGATTTCCTCTTTGAAGCTCTGGAGAATCTCACTGCCCCTCTGCTGGAGAGTGTCAAGAGGCTGGGTGCTCTCCAAGGGCCATTTCTATTTCTGAGTTCAAGCACTGCCTGGGTCTTTCAGCTTCATTCTTTGTTGTTTTTCCACTCAGCTCTTCCTAGCAAGCCAAAACCTTTCTACCCCAGCTAGACAGCACAGCCCTCTGGCCCTCAGTTCAAGTACTGATCAGGCAGACTTGGGCTTCAGTCCCAGCTTTGCTACTTCCCCCTTTTGTGGATTTGAGAGGTCACTCTAATTCTCTGTGCTGCAATTTTCTCATATATGAATTGGCAGCAACAATACCTACCTCATAGGTTATTTGAGAATACAATGTTAAAATGCAGATAAAGGCCTGGGCTGGGAAACGGGTACATAGTCACTATGAGTAAGTAGTTAAAACTTTAGATCTGGCCCCACCGTACTGCTCTCCATTTTCGTCTATGGGACAGGCCAATTCAGAAAAGTGGTATGTATAGCTGTATTCTGGAACCAAACTGCCCTGCTGGAATCCAAGCTCTGCCATTTTCCTAGCTGTCCGGCTTGGGCAAATTACCTCCCTCTATTCCTCGTTTTTTTTTTTTTTTTGTTGTTTGTTTTTTTCACTTACAGCTTGAGGTTGGCTTTATTACCAACCTCAAGCAGCAGTGCCCAGCACATATAAAGTTCCAGTGGTGAATTAGTTACTACTACAGAGCCATGTCTATCCATGCAGACAAAGTCTCGGGGAGATGGCATCTAGGAAGTGTGGTGTCTAAAGAAATGCCTGTTCTTGGAGGAAAATCCCCAGTTGGAAATCTTGCTCCTTTGTGAGACTATTTCCAAGACTTTCTGCTGATTCTTAATTTCCCGGAGGGTAGAAGAAGGGGGTGGCATGGGGTGGGGGCTTGCCGAGAAGTTGAACTTGATATTATCAAAACCGTATGGAGCTGGTTCTGGCCAAACACTCAATCCCACCCCAGTGGCAGCTCTGACTGCCTTGAGAACTGGATGCGTGCTATGTGTGTGTGCTGTGTGAGTGTGTGTGTGTGTGTGTGTTAGGAAAGGACTATGCTCAATTTAATTATTTTGTTAATCAAATACGTGTTGGGGCTTATTCTGTGCTAGCCGTGAGAAGCAGTGTTGGCAATGGATATGGACATGGCTCAATCTCTTCCCTGGGGAATTCTCAGCAGACGTTAATGGCATGAAACTTTATTTGAAAAGGCTGGGCACTCCCTGAGCATGGATGTTAGGTACTTTGGGGGAGCTATTAGTTTCAGGGCCCTGAACCTTCAGGGACCCTGGGCCTTCAGGGGTCATGGGCCTTTATGGAAGAAGATATCAACCTGCTTCAGGCCTTGAGCTTGTAGCAAGTGCCCTATGCCCCAGGGAGGAAGCTGTCTATGTAGAGGTGTATAGCAGGTCTCCATGTCCTGCTTGGGAAGCTAGGAGTCCATGTTTCCTGTCAGAGAGCTAGCATCTTTGCCATTGTCAGAGACAGGCAAGCAGGCAATTCTCATCAGTGAAATCTAGACAAACTGGAGACAGATGGAGTTCACTGTGCTGGGAAGGTTTGAGCAGGAGGAAGAAGCTACCGATTTCTAGAGAGATAAGAGAATAAGACCCAGTGCTAAGGATGGGGGTGGGGGTGGGGTGGTCATTACAGCTTGAGTGTGGAAAGCTGAAGCTAAGATGGAAGGTCATGGCTGGAGGGGTGGGGAAGGTTATATACCTGTTTCTTATGGGGTGATGGGGTGTTCAATCTCTAGATTCTTGATTCCCCAGGCTTTTCTAGTCAAGCAGGAGACTGCTTGATATAAGGCATGCCACTAGCTCCTAGATTTTCTTTCTTCCTTCGCATCAGCCTCCTGAGGGCCTAAGAAGTGGGAACATTTCTGGATATGTTGGCTGTTGGGGAAGCCAGTACTAAGCTGAAGTCTGAGATCTGAAGATCCAGAGTCAAGTCTTAGTTAGGGACTCAACAGTCAGGTCCTTCCCTGCTATCAGATACATGACCATGAAGCCCTGGGCTGGAGAATGTGGAGGAAACTTGCCCAGAGTCACGTAGTGATAGGGTGGAAACAGGGTTGTGAGGCATGTCCAGACATTGGGGTCAGGACTCACTCTTTAACCTTCCAATGTCAGTGGCATGGAGATAAGGTCGAAGGGCCTCTGTCCTGGTAGCACTTTGGGCAAGCCTCTTCTATTCTTTATATTTCTCTGAGGCTGTGGCACCAGAGGGAGGATTTATGTCTGCTTAAAGGCAAGCAGACTTTTCAGTTCCCCTGAGACCTGAGCATGATCCTGCCCCATGTGTGTTTATCTTTTGTCTGTGGGAGGCAAAGTACTCCGTGGCTGGGTGACTCTATAGATAGATTAGTGGATTGGTCCATGGGGAAGTGGCTATGGGGGTGGTGGATGGATGGAGGTCAGCTGTAGGCATGGATGCATGAATGGCTGGCTAATTTACCTCAGGCAGTAAGAACAATTTTCTAGCCATAGCAACTGTTCTGGAAACCACCCTGTGACTCTGAGACCTGTAATGCTTGAGGTTTTGAACACCTGTCTGTGGAAGAAGAGGCTGCTACACTTCCAGTAGCTCTAGGCTTTCTGCCCCTCCTCTTTGCTTCATTATAACTCCCTCCCACACCTCTCTCACTGACACTTGATCTCTCAGACACCTGGATTCTTGAACACCTGTCTCAGAGCTGGAGAGGGACGGGGGAGCACGAGCCCCTCTTTACAACTTCCCTTTAGAGGCTTGCCCAGCCAAGCCTGGCTTGGCACTGGCTGATGTATATTTGATTAACGATGGCTCCTCTTCCCAGACAAGGGAAAGGGAATCTGTCTGACCCATGCAACTCAGACTTGCCATTGGACAGGCCCTTGGAGGTCACACCTATAAGCTTCCAAGGCACAGAGCATTGCCGTGGCCTGCTCCAAGAGACACAGGGCCTTTGTCTTGCAGGCAAAGCTCTTTCCCTAAGACTCAATGTTGCCTGTGTGCCACGGAGGGATGTCCACCATGCTCTTCCATGCTGGATCTTGCAAGGGTCCCTGGCTGCTCTTTCTTCTACCCCATGGGCCTGTCTTCCTTCCCTAATCCTTGGTTCCCAGTCAGTGTCTTTGATATCTGGCCCCAGGATTGCTCTGATGGGGCTGAACCCTGCTCAGACTATCTGAGACAGGAGAGCTGGTCTGGAGGTCAGATTTAGAATGGATGGAATGGAAGATGGGGCTATCCTTCATGGCTGCTGATCTCTTTCATATTTGTTCATTCCCTAAGCAAATGTTTATTGACTATCTTGTACCAAGTGATCTGTTGCAAACCAACACAGATATGACCTTTGTCCAGGAAGAAGGACAAACTAGCAAAATAGGTTATTGCAATGAATTCTCTCTCTCTCTCTCTCTCTCTCTCTCTCTCTCTCTCTCTCTCTCTCTCTCTCTCTCTCTCTCTCTGTGTGTGTGTGTGTGTGTGTGTATGTGTGTGTGTGTGTATGTGTGTGTGTGTAGGTGGGTAGTGTGTATCAGAGAACTAGATGCAGAGCCATGGGAATTTGGAAAGAAGCAAAGCTACCTAACCCAGTCTGAATCAAGGGTTACTTCCTGGAGGAGGGAACACCCAGACCCAGAAGGGAAGCCAGTAGGGCAGAAGAGCTAGAGGGAGCAACATAAATTCTCCCCACCCAAGTTCCCTTACTCCTCATCCCCAAGATACCTGGATACTTAAACACCTGTCTGGATGGCAAAGACAGAAAGGTCTCAGGCTTCTTGGGGACTTTGTTCATCGAGCTGATGCAGGTTTTGTGTAGCTGAATACAGAGCGTGATGGGCTGGGGAAACATGAGCTAGGTCCTTAATTGTGGGGCTGTTTCTGGGAGTGTCAGGGTGTTAGTTGGAGGCCTGTGAACAGATCGCTCAGCACTCAGGGTACAAAATACATACTGCCATTCCACCTCCTCCCTTCCTATTCCTGTCCTCCTGGGGAGAGAGTGAACAGACAGACAGATCCATGGGTACCAAACAGCTTTATTGGAAGCACTGTAGTCTAGCCACGGAGAGGCTGTGCTAATTCACAATCTTGTTCACACTCACATTCACACTGATTCTCTAGGCACAGCCCTCGCTGGGTAAGGTCTGGAGCAGAGCATGAGGAGACCTGGTCCTCTCTCCTGGTCCTTGGTTCCTTGGGCCAGGGAGATTCACATCCCTTTGCTCAAGACACAGGGCTCCCTCCAGTGCTGTCATGGTTAACTTCTGTTGAGGTTTCTCTAAGGGGAGGAAGGAGAAGCAGGGTCATGGGCTGGAATCTTGGACAGGAGTTTGGAGGATGGAAGCAGGGGTGAGGAGGGTCAGACTTGCCTTGGCAGAGGACTTCTTCAGTCTTCGGATGATACGTTCCACCCAAGGCTGGTCTGGGGGTGCGCAGAGCTGGTAGCCCCTTAGTGTGGTGAACCTGCATTCAGAGATCAGAGAGAATAAGCCCTGGACCCCAGTTTCCTAGAGGCTTGAAGGCTATGTGTGGGACCTGTTTCCGATTTATTGAAAGGTGGACTGAGCTATGAGTCCAGGGATAAGGCAGCAATGGTGTCACCCAGGGCTGACGGGGGAGATGGGTAGGGCTAGACATTCTTCCCATAACTCACACAACAGCAGGCACCCTGCAGCCATCCTTGATAAGAAGGTAGCGAAAGGCTTTCACGATGTTCCCAGGGATGGGGCGCTGGGTCACAGACAGGCAACAATCTTCTGCATCGTTAGCACCCCCAAGAGCTGGGGCTGAGATAGGAGAAAGAAGGGGAGAAGACATGGAACCCATGAAGAAGGAAGGCCAAAAGCCCTAAGTGACTTCAGCAGCATCTCTGGGTGAAAGAGAGCTGGATTTGCTATGCAGCCCTTGTGTGCCACTGTGGCCCCATTGACTGGTGAACATATGGTAGTCTTCTAAGCCATCTAATAACCATTTCGGTATGCCTCACAAATGCCATCTGCTGCCCTGGTCATACAACCTCTCCCAGATTTTCTCAGTTTTGCCCATGTTTTAGCAAATAGAGAGATAATGGTAGTCACAGTGCTGGGACAGGGGAGCTTTGCCTTGGCCAAGGACTTCAGTTTTATGAATTACCACATTGCCAGCAGATGGCTGCTGCACCTAGCGTCCCAGCTACTAGGGAGACTGAGACATAAGGACTTTGAGACCAGGACTTTGAAGCCAGCCTGGGTAACAACCACAGACCCTATCTCAAAAACCAAACCAAACCAACAAACAAGGCCCTTAAAAAGGAACAACAAAAAGGGAACAAGCTGTTAAGCATGCCCGCTTCAGTGTTTCTCATTCTTCAAGTTGAAGCTGATATATAGCAAAACTCTAACTTACAACCCCAGTGGTGGGATTGAAACCAGGCTTTCATATACAAGACAAGCACTCTAACTTAGTCATGTCTGTAGGTCCCTGAAGCAAGCACACTGTTCCTTCCTTCTGCTGCCACTAACTGAGATCTGCAGAGAGAGGGGCAGCCACAGGCCCCAGGATACACCAGGAGTTGAGCCACATTGGAATTCAGGATACAGGGACACTCATGCTGATAGGCACACACAGAAGGCACAGGGAGCCCTAGATCCACTGACCCTGAACTCAAACGGGGTCTTTCATGACCATTTTAACGGTCTGAGATGGAGACATTGCTCACAAACCATCACCATCCCATCCACCTTAGTTACCTCCTCAACCTTACCTGGGAAGGTCCCGAGAACCAGCAGGCTGAAGACCAGTAGTAGGGCCACACGGGGTGCCATGGCAAGTGATCTGAGGCAGGCCACAGAGAGTGTGTAAGCCTGAGAGTTCTTGAGTATGTGCAGGAATCTGTAAGATGCCAAGGCTCTGTGGGGTGAGCAGTAGAGTGATAGGAAGCAGGCGTCCTACTGAGCTGTGAGGTCCAGAGGCAATAGGATGTGAGGCTGTGTGAGCCCGAGTGAGCCTGTGTGAGGTTGCCACCAGCTCCAATTTATGCCCTGAGCTTTCACTTTCTATCCAAAAATTCCCCTGCCGTGGCCCATTTGGGTCTTCCCGTTTACCCCCCTCTGCCCCCTTGTTTTCTTTTGGCAAAACATGACCTTGGCTTCTTTCTTCCGCCCCTCAGCGGCTTCCCCTCTGCTTTCTTTGGCTTTAGCTCTGAGAACTTCAACAGTCTGGCCAAAAAAATAAAAAAAAATGAAAAACACTGTGTCCTGTCAGCTCCAGGGACAGGGTGTGTGCTGTCCTCTGTTAGTGCCACTGGCATTGTCAGCTGTAGGCCTGGACTTCAGAAGTGCTGGTTAGGGTGGGGTAGTGCTAGGAGCTGAGATGACAAACAGAGCTAGAAAGGAAGTTCCTGAGGACAGGGTCCAGGACCCTTACCCTACATCTCTGGCCCAGTGACTCAACCACCTGGATGTACAAGTGTTGCCCATTTTCTCAAATCCAATGCCTAGGTCAGAGGAACAGATGGAGGGAGCCTGGGCTGGAACAGCCCCCTTCCATCTTTCCCTTCTCTCAATCCTGGGAACCAAGAGGGGATTTCTAAGGAGAGGGGCTGGCCAACCCCTTCTGAGACAAACCCCTAAATTTCAAGGAATTGACAGATGGGGGAGAATAAATGATTTCTCATCCTTGTGAGAAAGAAGAGAAGAGAAGATCTCAAAAGAACAGCTAATGTGGGGTTTCTTTCCAGCCCTCTGTACCCAAGTTCTGGTCCTCTGTATGTGTGTGTTGTGTAGAAATGTGTATGCTTGTTTACATGACCACGTAGAGGACAGAGGTGGATATCTGACATCTTCTTCCATGGCTCTACACCTTAGTTTTGGAGACAGGGTCTCTCACTGAACCCAGAACTCACCGACTTGGCAATACCAGTTGGTCAGTGAGCTTCAGGCATCCCCTTTTGTCTTTACTTCCCCAAGCACAAAGATTACAGGTGTGTGCCACTGTGCCCAGCTTTTTTTTTTTTTTCCTTCGAGATAGAATTTCTCTGTGCCTTTGGAGGCTGCCCTGGAACTAGCTCTTGTAGACCAGGCTGGTCTCGAACTCACAAAGATCCACCTGCCTCTGCCTCCTGAGTGCTGGGATTAAAGGCGTGCATCACCAACACCCAGCTTGTGCCCAGCTTTTAAGGTGGGTTCTGGGGATCCAGACTCAGGCCCTCAAGCTTGTCCAGCAAATGCTTTACTGTCATAGCCATCTCTCCAGCTCTTGGATCCTCTTTTTAACTAGGGAAGGGGAGTCAGGCCTCGTACTCACACTCGGGAATTTGATCTAGAGTTACAGGTCCTTTTTTGTGGTTGTTTGAGACAGTGTTTCACTGTGTAGTTCTGGCTGGCCTGGTATTCCTTATGTAGTTCAGAGTGTTCTCAAACTTAGAGCAATTCTCCAGTTGCAGCCTCTGGAGCGTTAGGATTATAGGCAAGCTCACTCCACTCATCTCTAATCACAGAGCCTTTTCCCCCTTCAGACTTCAGGATGGTAATGAACCTCACCATAGTCAGACCCATTGGTGCCACACTATTCCCCAAAGCTCTTTAATCCTCTCAAATGGATGTTTTATTAAAATCCTTTTTGTTTTGAGACAGGGTCTCTCTCTCTCTCCCTCTCTCTCTCTCTCTCTGGTCCTTGATATCCTAGAACTCCCTTTAAACTTGGTGTGCACAGCCACATCCAGCTTAGCAAACTATCTTTTGAAATATAAACTTGGGACTGGAGAGATGGCCCAGTGGTTAAGAGCATGTATTGTTCTTGAAGAGAACCTGAATTTGATTCCCAGAACTCACCACAGCAACCTGTAACCCCAGCTCCAGATTTGACCTCCTCAGGCACATACAGACAAGTAAATAATAACATGATAGTTTTAAAAATTATTCTTTCTGGTCCCCCACCCCTGCCCTGTAAATAGTTATTAAAATCCTCGAACTCTCTGTAGTAATGAGAGTCTTTTATATGCTGATGTGATGAGATAAAAGGGTTGGCAATGTCAGTCTGAGAGACCAGAGACGGTTAGGTTGATAAATCTATAACCAATAATGTTAGCAATTATGGCTACATAATGAAATTTCTAAAGGACTAATATGAGAGGTTTCTGACCCTCAGGAAGTGGGGGTTCCTGGGAAGAGTACAGAAGTTCTGTGCTCCTCTCACACACCTGTGAGCATCTCTTTCATGGCTTTCCATGTGGCCTTTGTGGTTGTTTGAATTAGAATGGCTTCCATAGGCTCATATATTTGAATGCTTCCTGTGGTAGTTTGAATGTAATTGACCCCCACAATCTCATAGGGAGTGGCACTGATAGGAGGTGTGGCTTTGTTGGAGTGGGTATGGCCTTGTTGAAGAAAGTGTCCCTGTGGGGGCAAGCTTTGAGGTTTCCTATTCTCGATATTGCCCATTGTCTCAGTCAACTTCCTGTTGCCTGAAAGATGTAGGACTCTTGTATACTTCTCTAGCACCATGTCTGCCTGCATGCTGCCAGGCTCCTCACCATTGTTATAATGGGCTGAACCTCTGAAAGTGTAAGAAAGCCACCCCAATTAAATGGTTTAATGTATAAGAGTTGCCATGGTCATGGTGTCTCTTCACAGCAATGAAAACCCTATCTAAGACACTTGGTCTTCAGGGAGTGGCACTACTTGAGAAGGATTAGGAGGCGTGGCCTTGTTGGAGAAAGTGTCACTGGGGTTGGGCTTTGAGGTTTCAAAAGCTAAAGTGAGGCCTGGTGTCAGTCTCTCTCTCTCTCTCTCTCTCTCTCTCTCTCTCTCTCTCTCTCTCTCTCTGCCTATGAGAGCAGTAGGCTTGCAGCTACTGCTCCAGGGCCTGCCTGCATGCCACCATACTCCCCACCCTGATGATTATGGATTAAACCTCTGAAACTGTAAGCAAATGTCCCCAACTAAATGCCTTCTGTTTTATAAGAGTTGCTTTGGTCATGATGTCCCTTCACAACAACAGAACAGTGACTAGGACCTCTTTGTAATATTCTCTCTCACAAACAGTATATGTGTTTCTTCAAGTTCTATAAGCAAATTTATCAAGCCAAAGGTGAGGCAGGGTGGAAAGATAGAGAAAACTAAAGGGCTGGAAGCAGGGAAAGGAGCCTTTAACCCCAGGATCTAGGTTGCCTGTCTTGCTGTCTGAGTCAAGAAAGTTTAGATAAAGTTTAGATAAAGCAAAGATTGCCTTCAACATAGTGTGTTTTCCTAATGAAATCTTAAAGAAAGGGGGCCAAAAACAACAAACGAATTCTGCTTTTACATGGTTAAAATGTTTGTAACCCTGAGTTCTAATATCAGTACCCGTTTCCCACCCCTGTCTAAACATCGAAACAGTACGTCTTATAGAACCACTTTACATTTGCATTTGCACAAAGTTCTTTAAGAAAATAAATTTGGGCCAGGTGGTGTTGGCACACGCCTTTAGTCCCAGCACTCGGGAGGCAGAGACAGGAGGATCTCTGTGAGTTTGAGGCCAGCCTGGTCTACAAAGCTACACAGAGAAACCCTGTCTCAACACCTGCCCCCCCCCCAAAAAAAAGAAGAAAGAACATATATCTGTACACATACTTTTACTGAAATTTTATTTTGCTCAAAATTTAAGCTTTGCTTAATATTTAAACATTGTTGTAAATTACATCATTTAAAGAATGTAACTGAAGAGCCAGGGGATGGTGGTAGTGCACACCTTTAATCCTAGCACTTGGGAGGGAGGCAGAGGCAGGTACACACTGGAGAGACACCTAAGAACGACTTTCAAAAGCCAACATCCATTTGGATGTGTTCCGTTTTTTGTTTTGTTTTGTTTTGTTTTTTTGTTTTTTTTCCAGACAGAGTTTCTCTGTGGCGTTGGAGGCTGCCCTGGAACTAGCTCTTGTAGATCAGGCTGGTCTCGAACTCACAGAGATCTGCCTGCCTCTGCGTCCCGAGTGCTGGGATTAAAGGCGTGCATCACCAACGCCCGGCTCTGGATTCTATTTGTAACCAGAGACTTCAATGACTTTGAAGCTGTCTCCAAAACTCCAGTCCAGCCACGAGGATGCAGAGGCAGAGGGTCATCAACCACCAGTCCAGGTTGACCAGATGGACCAACCAACTCACCTCCCTATGCCTCTAGTCAGTAAAATCTTATTAACCCTTAGACAAAGACCCTCAGTGGTTAGCCTTCCTCAAGACCCTCCTGCTGTATGGGAGCCCTGCATGTTTCCTTCCCCTTTAGGCTTTGTTCTATAATAACACTCCTTTCTAAAAAACTCACCATTTGTTTTCTGTGCAACCCATTCTTCTAGTTCTCGAGACAAAGGATCCAGAAACTGGTGGCTATTGATGGACAGGGACTCTAGTCTCCGAATCATGTTCACCCTAGGTGAGAAAGCCTTCACCACATGCAAAGAATCCCTGCTTTTCCCATTTCAGTCCTTCATCTAAATACCAAAGCTCTCATTTTTGCATCCCTCAACCATCCTGAAATTCCTTGAAGTACATTCAAACATCAGCTTTGCCTGAGTGGAGGATCCTGTGGGGAAGGGAACTCTTCAGGTCATAGGTTGCTATGTTGCGCTATAGCCTCTCTCCTGCTGCCACCCATAATGGTATCTGTGCCCTCTAATTCACTTCAGTTCTGACACCGCTGAACTGAAGACAGCATCTTTCTGACATGTGGAGGGCTCCGTCCCAGAAGATGACTTCTAGATTCAGATGCTGGTGACAGGCAAGGACTGTGGCTTGTGCTTCTGACCAACTGTCTACATATGCAGAGGTTCCCATGATCTATTCATCAATTCCCAGCTGCAAGACTGACTCAACACTGCCACCAACTGCCTGGGGTAGGAAGAGTCTCCATATGTGGTTATCAGAGGTCACTCAGGTAGTAGAGAGTGGGAAGCATTTGATCTTCCTATGTCCTTACAGTGAGCCACCTATTTTCTCTCAGAATCTCCAGGGACACTGTAAACTTTATCAAAAGAGACCCCAGGAAGAAGATCCCCAAAATGGAATCCTGGGATTGGGTGGCTTGTACTATATGAGTACATACATAATCTCTTTACATGGAGAAAGAGGGCCAAGGGAATCGGAAAGATGCGAGTGTCACAATCACTTAGACTATCACCAGTGAGAAGGAGGCACAGGATGGGACTTGTCAGGATTTCAGTTTGACCCTCCTCTCTCCCCAGTCATTGCACTGCCTTTTGAAGGAAGTCCCAGAAGACACAGAGTATGATGGATAGGCAGAGGTTATTTCTAGGTAGAGTTTGCACTCAATGGGGAGAGCTGACAGTGGCCAAGGTAACCATTGCTCCAATCTCCATTCTAGGCAGGTCCTTGTTTTCTAAAGCCTCTAACAAGCTAGATTTCCTAACGACTTTGTCTTGTCTATGTGACTGAAAGACATGCTTGCCATTATAAGATTTAGGATTTCTGGAGTCTGGTTTAGATAGTTTTCCATTGATGATCTTTTAATCAGTTCAGGGTGTCACATCTCCTCCCAGGGCCAGAAATATGAATTAGGTCTAATTCTTCTGACTGATACTTAAAGTCCTCCTTGGTTTCATTGACTGTTTCTATGAAGGAAGGATCCATCCCCGGTGTCCTCCAAGCCTGCTAGTGTCTAACTAGGAACCTAACACAATGTTAGAAGTTAAGACATTAGGAGATAGAATCCCTGAGGTACTTAATTGCTGTGCCTACAAATGATGATTGCAAGTTGTGGTTGTATATGTAATTAGATGTATGGCTTGTTTCTGATTGTGCTGGCAAAATTATGATTTAAAAAAAAAGACCAGATTAAGACCATAAAGAGGGTTTTTCCTTTTCTCCCCTCCTTCCTTCCTTGCTTCATTCTTTCCTTCCCCATTTCTTTCTTCGATGCAGAGTCTCACTCTGTAGCTCAGGCTGGCCTTGAACTCATGACAATGCTCTTATCTCAGTCTCCCAATGTTGTAGAATATTATTTTAAGGTGTGTTGTTTTTATTTATGCTGTATTTGTTTAACTAGGTGAAGCTGTGATTCTTTGCCTGTCTAAAACACCTGATGGCCTAATAAAGAGCTGAATGGCCAATATCAAGGCAGGAGAAAGGATAGGTGGGGCTGGCAGGCAGAGAGTGTAAATAGGAGAAATCTGGAAGATAAGAAGGAGCAAGATAGAAGAAGGAGAGAAGGATGTCAGGGGCCAGCCACCCAGGCAACCATCCAGGCATGGAGTAAGAGTGAAAGTAACATATAAGGAACTAAGAAAAGGAAAAAGCCCAGAGGCAAAAGGTAGATGGGATAATTTAAGATAAGAAAAGCTGGCAAGAAGCAAGCCCTGCTAAGGCCGGATGCTTATAGTTAAGAATAAGCCTCCATGTGTGATTTATTTGGGAGCTGGGTGGTGGGGCCCCTGAAAAACATAAGAGAAAAGAGTAAAACAAAACAAAACAAAGAAACAAACAAAAACCCCAACTACACCTAGTGCTGGAATTACAGGCATGACATCAAATCACCAAGCCCAGCAGGAATCTTTATGTGGCCCTTACGCTCCCTTCATGCTCCCTTCCTTCTCCCCTCCTCCTCCTCTTTGCTCTGCTCCCCACTTCCTGGAGAGCTGCTGATCTTCAATTTATATTGAAATCCTGAAGAAGTAGGTTCTGATACTGGGGATGGACTTGCCATCAAGAGTGAAGGCAAGCAGGCAAAAGAGCAAAGTTTCTTCTTCCCTGTTCTTCTTGTTCTATTTTATTACATATCATAGTTACATATCCACCCCCCATTCCCTCACCCTCCCCTCCTCCCATGTTCCCCACCCAACCCACCCCAACCCACCCCCCAACTGCTCCCCAGGGTTAGTGAGGCCCTCCACCAAGGACTTTCAAAGTTTGTCATATTGTTTGGGGGAGGGCCTAGACCCTCCTTGCTGTATCTGGGCTGCAATAGTATCCCTCCATAGGGAGTGGGCTCCCAGAGTCCATTTGTGCTCTAGGGATAAAGACTCTGCTGTTAGAGTACCTGTAGACTGTCTTGGACTCCTAGCTGGTAGCCACATTCAGAAGGCTTGGTTTGGTCCAATGCTGTTTCCCCAGCTTTATGACTAGAATCTCTATTCTATCAGTAGGCCAGGTCCACTGTTTCTGCAGGTTTCTCCAGCCCTGTCTTGGCTCCTTTGCTCAACCCTCCTCCCTCTCCACAACTGAATTCCAGTAGTATGGTTCAGTGCTTAGCTGTGGGTGTCTGTTTCTGCTTCGAAGAGCAACTGGATAAAGACTCTCCTTCCTCTCTCTGCTCCAGGGCTCCAATTTGGTAAGGGGTTCTTGTCCCCATCCCCTTCCTCGAGGGACTATGCAATCTTCTCTTGGGGTCCTTCTTGTTTCGTAGCTCCTCTGGCAGTGTGAATTGTAGGCTAGTGATCCTTTGCTCTATGTTTAAAAATCAAAAATGAGTGAGTACATACCATGTTTATCTTTTTGGGATTGGGTTACCTCACTGAGGATGGTTTCTTCTAGTTCCATCCATTTGCCTGTGAATTTCAAGATTCCATTGTTTTTTTTTTTTTTTTTCTGCTGAGTAGTACTCCATTGTGTAAATATACCACATTTTCTCTATCCATTCTTCAGTTGACGGGCATCTGGGTTGTTTCTAGGTTCTGGCTATTACAAATAATGCTGCTATGAACATAGTTGAACATATGTCCTTATTGTATGAGTGTGCATTCTTTGGGTATATGCCCAAGAGAGGGATTGCTGGATCTTGAGGTAGACTGATTCCCATTTTCCTGAGAAACCGCCATATTGCTTTCCAAAGTGGTTGTACAAGTTTGCACTCCCACCAGCAATGGAGGAGAGTTCCTCTTTTTCCACATCCTCTCCAGCATAGATTGTCATTGGTGTTACTGATTTTAGCCATTCTGACAGGAGTAAGATGGTATCTCAGAGTTGCATTTCCCTGATGGCTAAGGATGTTGGGCACTTTCTCAAGTGTTTTTCAGCCATTTTGGATTCCTCTGTTGAGAATTCTCTATTTAGTTCTGCACTCCATCTTTTAACGGCATTGTTTGGTGTTTTGGTGGCTAGCTTTTTGAGTTCATTGTATATTTTGGTGATCAGCCCTCTGTCAGATGTGGGGTTGGTGAAGATCTTTTCCCATTCTGTGGGCTGGTGTTTTGTCTTGCTGACTGTGTCATTTGCTTTACAGAAGCTTCTCAGTTTCAGGAGGTCCCATTTATTAATTGTCGATCTCAATGTTTGAACTACTGGAGTTATGTTCAGAAAGTGGTCTCCTGTACCAATTTGTTCAAGGGTGCCATCTACCTTCTCTTCTAGGAGTTTCAGTGTGGCTGAATTTATGTTGGGGTCTTTGATCCATTTGGACTTAAGTTTAATGCATGGTGGTAGATATGGATCAATCTGCAATCTTCTACATGTACAAATCCAGTTATGCCAGCATTATTTGTTGAAGATGCTTTCTTTTTTCCATTGTATAAATTTAGCTTCTTTGTCAAAAATCAGGGGTTATAGGTGCGTGGGTTAATATCAGGGTTTTCAATTCGATTCCATTGGTCAACCTGTCTATTTTTGTGCCAATACCAAGCTGTTTTCAGGACTATGGCTTGAAGTCAGGGATGGTGATGCCTCCAGAAGTGTCTTTATTGTACAAGGTTGTTTTGGCTATCCTGGGTTTTTTGTTTTTCCATATGAAGTTGAGTACTGTTCTTTTAAGGTCTGTGAAGAATTGTGTTGGGATTTTGATGGGAATTGCATTGAATCTGTAGATTGCTTTTGGCAAGATTGTCATTTTTACTATGTTGATTCTACCTATTCAAGAGCATGGGAGATCTTTCCATTTTCTGGTATATTCTTTAATTTCTTTCTTTAAAGACTCAATGTTCTTACTATACAGGTCTTTCTCTCTCTCTTTTTTTTTTTTTTGGTTAGTGTTACCCTAAGATATTTTATGTTGTTAGTTGCTATTGTGAAGGGTGATGTTTCTCTGATTTCTTTTTCAGCGCATTTATCTTCTGTATATAGTAGGGCTACTGATTTTTTCGAGTTAATCTTGTATCCTGCCACTTTGCTGAAGGTGTTTATGAGCTGTAGGAGTTCCCTGGTAGAGTTTTTTTGGTCATTTATGTAAACTATCATATCATTTGCAAATAGTGAAAGTTTGACTTCTTCCTTTCCAATTTGTATCCCCTTGATCTCCTTTTGTTGTCTTATTGCTCTAGCTAGAACTTCAAGTACAATATTGAAGAGATATGGAGAGAGTGGACAGCCTTGTCTTGTTCCTGATTTTAGAGGAATTGCCCTGAGTTTCTCTCCATTTAGTTTGATGTTGGCTGTTAGTTTACTGTGTATTGCTTTTATTGTGTTTAGGTATGTTCCTGTTATTCCTGATCTCTCCAAGACCTTTATCATGAAGGGATGTTGGATTTTGTCAAAGGCTTTTTCAGCATCCAGTGAGATGATCATGTGGTTTTTCTTTTTCAGTTCCTTTATATGATGGATTACATTGATAGATTTTCTGTGTTGAGCCATCCCTGCATTCCCGGGATAAAGCCAACTTGATCACGGTGGATGATTTCTCTGATGTGTTTTTGAATTCGATTTGCCAGTACTTTGTTGAATATTTTTGCATTTATGTTCATGAGGGATATTGGTCTGTAATTCTCTTTTTTCGCTGTGTCTTTGTGTGGCTTGGGTACCAAGGTAATTGTAGCCTCATAAAAAGAGCTTGGCAATGTCCCTTCTGCTGCTATTGTATGGAACAATTTGAGGAGTACTGGTATTAGTTCTCCTTTGAATTTCTGGTAGAATTCTGCCCTGAAACCATCTGGCCCTGGGCTTTTTTTTGGTTGGTAGATTTTTGATGACTACTTCTATTTCATTAGGGGTTATAGTTCTATTTAACTTGCTTATCTGTTCTTGATTTAATTTTGGCAAGTGATATCTATCCAGAAAATTGTCCATTTCCTTTAGAGTTTTGAATTTTGTGGAGTACAGGTTTTCAAAGTATGACCTGATGATCCTCTGGATTTCTTCAGTGTCTGTTATTATGTCCCCTTTTCATTTCTGATTTTCCTAATTAGCATGCTCTCTCTCTGCCTTTTGGTTAGTTTGGATAAAGATTTGTCTATCTTGTTGACTTTCTCGAAGAACCAACTCTTTGTTTCATTGAGTTTTTGTAGTGTTTTCCTAGTTTCTACTTTATTGATTTCAGCCCTTAGTTTGATTATTTCCTGGCGTCTACTCCTCCTGGGAGAGTTTGCTTCCTTTTGTTCTAGAACTTCCAGTTGCGCTGTTAATTCTCTAGTGTGACTATTCTCCAGTTTCTTCATGTGGGCATTTAGTGCTGTGAACTTTCCTCTTAGCACTGCTTTCAAAGTGTCCCATAGGTTTGGGTATGTTGTGTCTTCATTCTCATTAAATTCTAGGAAGTCTTTAATTTCTTTTTTTATTTCTTCCTTGACCCAGGAATGGTTCAATTTCAAATTATTTAATTTCCATGAGTTTGTAGGGTTTCTGCAATTTGTGTTGTTGTTGAATTCTAACTTTAAAGCATGGTGGTCTGATTAGATACAGGGGGTTATTCCAATTTTTTTGTATCTGTGTAGGTTTGCTACGTTGCCGAGTATGTGGTCAGTTTTAGAGAAGGTTCCATGTGGTGCTGAAAAGAAGGTATATTCTTTTGTGTTCAGGTGGAATGTTCTATAGATATCTCTTAAACCCAATTGGGTCATAACATCTGTTAGTTCTTTTGTTTCTTTGTTAAGTTTCTGTCTGGTGGTCCTATCTAGTGGTGAGAGCGGGGTGTCGAAATCTCCTACGATAAGTGTTTGAGGTTTTATGTGTGATTTGAGCTTTAGTAATGTTTCTTTTACAAATGTGGGTGCCTTTGTATTTGGGGCATAGATCAAGATTTCATCTTGATGGACTTTTCCTGTACTAAGTTTGAAATGCCCTTCTTCATCTCTTTTGATTGATTTTAGTTAGAAGTCTAATTTGTTAGATATTAGGATTGCTACACCAGCTTGTTTCTTGGGTCCATTTGATTGGAAAATCTTTTCCCAACCCTTTATTCTGAGGTACCATCTGTCTTTGAAGTTGAGATGTGTTTCTTGTATGCAGCAGAAGGATGGATTCTGTCTTCGTATCCATTCTGTTAGCCTGTATCTTTTTATAGGCAAGTTAAGACCATTGACATTGAGGGATATTAATGACCATTGATGGTTGATTCTTGTTTGTCTTGAATTTATTATTGGTGGTGTTATTGTGTGTGGATTTCCCCACTTTTTTGGGTGTTTGGTAAAGTGGGATTATCTATTGCCTATGGTTTTTTGATCAAAGTTATCTTCATTACTCTTCTATGTTCTTCTATCTGGGCTGCCAGCAGAAGGTGCTGCCCAGACCTAGGGTGGGTCTTCCTGCTTCAAATAATCTGATCAAGAAAGTCCTTCACATGAGAAGGAAGTCCTTGCCCAGAAGCTTGGGTTTTTGTTGACTGTAGATGTAGTTAAGTCAACAAGAAGGTTAACCACCACAAGGATCACTCATGAATATGAGGCTAGCATGGACTACATAGTGAATTCCAGGACAGCCAGGCTGCAGAAACTGGGGCTGGAGAGATGGCTCATTGGTTAAGAGTGTTTGCTGTCGCAGCAGCCCTGCATTTGGTTCCCTGTACCTACAATGGGAAGCTCACAACCACCTGTAACCAAGCTCCAGGGAAGCTGATGCCCAATTGAAGGCACATACACACACACACACACACACACACACACACACACACACACAACACATACCCAACAAAAACCAAAAACCAATCAAACAAATCAAGTCAAGTCAAACAGAACAGTTCTTTGCCCCAGGGACCTGACATGAAACTCAAACTGTAGTTCCCCATTGACAATGTGACCTAAGGGTGTTGTCTTTACTATAGCACCTAGCTGTGCACACCATATGCACTATTGAATGGGTACTGCATGTAAGACAACAGACTTTAGATGTTTCAGAAGTCGAGGGGAAAGCATGGGAAGGTGGCTTAGCTTGTTAGCTTGTTCATTTTTTTGCTTCTTCTTCTGACCACAGAGCTTCATGGAGACATTCTCTAGGGTTGGCGAATGGAGAAAAAGGAATGGTCTTGATTTTTAGATGGGTCTTTAAGACTTACTGGCATGAGGAAAATAGTTGCTTACAGCTCTAGGGGTGGTCTGCAAGATGATGAAGAAACTAAATCATTTCAATGGGCAGAATTTCAGGCAGTACATCTAGTGTCTACTTTGTCTACCAGAGAAGGCCCAAAGTTTAAAACTACAATAATTTATATGCAGTGGCTGCCTGCCCTCACCTCTGTAAATGGTTCAGTCATGAATCTCTTCTTACTAAGCCTTGTGGAGTATGCATTTGCCTCCTGCCAAGGTCCTAAGCCGAACAATAGTATAGCACTAAGCTGGTGTGGAGTTTCAATTGTTTCATTACCATTTGTCGTGAGTACCTATTGGGAGATTGGGAGTGCTCACAAGAATCGGCAGGAAAGAGTGCAATAGTGGAATAACAGTATACAGAGCATTGGTACCACATTCACTCAGTGAGTTTATATTGAGTCCTCCTTTGTGCCAGGCTGTCTCCGGCATTGGGAAACAGCAGCAAACAAAGCAGAAACATTCCTGCTGTTGCAGAGATTTTATTCCAATGAAGGAGATAGACAGCAAGCAAACAAAAAAACTGCCAAGAAGAAAAGTGGAGAAGGCAAGAGTGGGGGGGGGTGGCTGGAGAGATGGCTCAGTGTTAAGAGCACTTGCTGCTCTTCCAGAGGACCAGATTTCAGGTCCCAGCACCCACATAAGGTGGCTCACAACTTGCTGCTGGCAGTTTTTCTTGTCCCACCAGGTCCTGCAGCCCCTTCAGTCTCAAATAAGCACATGGATACTATATTGATTATAAATCTGTTGGCCAATGGCTAGTGCTTCTTACTGGCTAGCTCTGTCTTAATTACTAACCCATCACTACTAATCTGCATATTTCTACATGGCTTTATCTTACCAGAGAACACCTGGCACATCCTATCCTCCCAGGCCCTCCATGGTGTCTCTCTAGCCGGCTCTCTCTGCCTATCTTTCCCAGAATTCTTCTCATCTCCTAGTCCCACCTATCTTTCTGCCTCTATTGGCCAAACAGGAGTTTTATTCATCAACCAATAAGAGAAACACATATACAGAAGGACATCCCCCATCAGCAACTGCCCATAACTCCAGCTCCAGGGGACCTGACACCCTCTTCTGGCTTCTCCACTCAGCTTCACATGTGTGGCAAACACATATGCAGACACACAAATAAAAATAAAAATTATATAAGAAGAAGGCAAGAGGCGAGGCATGGTGGCAAATGCCTTTAATCCTAGTATTTTAATCCCAGTAAAAGGCAGGTGGATCTAGGTTCAGGGCAGCCAAGGATAATCGATGATATCCTGTTTAAGAAAGAAAGAAAGGGAAGAAAGGAAGGAAGAAAGGCAAAAATGGTAGGGAGTACACAGGTGCGTGCTATTTTAAATCAGACAGTCAGAGGAGCCTTTAATGACATAAAGCAGAGAGTTGACAGGAAGAGAGAAAGAAAGAACCACACAGAGATCCTAGGGAAATATTCTTGGTTGAGAAAACAACAGATTCAACAGCCATGAAACCAGAGTGTGAGGAATAGCCTAGAGGCCCCAAGTGCAAATCAGTAGGAAGCAGGCAATAAGGGATGAGAGTGCACGGCTATCAGCATGGTAGGTTTCCACTTTACTGGGTGATTCAAGAGGACATTAGAGGGATGAGTAGAGCCCTGACATGACCTGAATTAATGTTTCAAATCTTCCCTATAGTTGTTAAACACAGCAGACTAGACCAAAGTAGTGAGCATGGAAGCTGGGAGTTGGGGCTGGAGGCTATTGCAATAATCCAGGGGACAGAAGATGGTGTTTGGAGTTGGTGAGAAGTGCTCAGAGTCTGGAAAGAACCAGTGGGCTGGTGCTCAGCAGAGGATCTGAGAGAAAGCAGAGGCAAGGATAACATAGGCTTGAAGAAAATGAATAGGATAGTTATCATGCTGTGGTTGACTGCAGGGCAGTGGGCTTGTGGGAAGACCAGGAGCTTGGTTTTGACTTGTTAGGTTGAAGCTGAACATTGGATACATAAATGGAAGTGTTATGTAGGTAGTTGGCGTGAGCCTGGAGTTCAGGGGGAAGACACTAGCTGAAGACACACATTTGGAAGCATATGGGTGGTATTTAAGGCCTTAAGACCATATGATCTCCAAGAGAGGGAGTGTAGGTAGAAGAGGTCCCAAGTTCCAAGTCTCGAGGCTTGCCAACATTAAAAAAAAAAAAAAAAACCAAAAACAGGGGAGGGGGAAAAAGTGGAGAGATGGTTCAATTGTTCAAGTGCTTGCTGTGCGAGCATGAAGACCTGTTTGGACCCCAGCGCCGACAGGAAAGCCAGGTACGGTGGTGCAGATCTGTAGTCCCAGCATCGGGAAGGCAGACACGGAAGAACCCCTTGAGTTTACCGGCTAGCCAGTCTAGCCCAGGCAGTGAATTTCAGGGTTAGTGGGAGACCGTGTTTCAAAAACTGAGGAGGAGGGCTGGAAAGGTGGTTTAGTGGCTATGAATGTTGGCTGCTGTTATAGAGAACTGGAATTCGGTTTCTTGCACTTTTATTGGGTGGCTCACAACAGCCGGTAGCTCCAGATCTAGGGTGTCTGACATCTTCTAGCTTCCTCCGGTGGCTGCATGCCTGGCACTTGCGCATGCGCACAGACACAATACTATATGGTAGAGAGTGACTGAAGAAGATAGCCAATATTGGGTTCTGGCTTCCACACACACATGTACAAGTGCACATACACCCGAATGACATGCACAGATGCACAGATGTACAGGTGCACGCATGCAATTGGATGAGTGAAGAGAAATCAGGGAAGGAGGGGTCAGATGGGGGTGTTAGGAAGGTGTCTACTATCACAGCAAAGGGGAAGGACATAGACATTGTGGTGGCTAATCTTGACTGGATGTTGAATCAATGTCCAGACAAGCCTCTGTAAGTACCCGTGAGGGATTTTCTTGAACTAAGAAGACCCACTCGAAATGTGGGCAGGACAGCTTCTTCTGTTGGTGGGCCAGATCCCAGGAGATCCCTGGGAAAGCTTTGCTGTTTTCCGGCTTGCCTAAGCAAGTGTTTTGTTGCTGTGTTCATCTATCTCGTTGCTGCTCATGCCATATTTAGCTGCTGCCGGAGAACTCAGCCTCTCCAGTCTTCCGATAAGGCCGAAGACTAGCAGCTTTCTAGGAACCCACCAGGCCTCCATTGCCAGACCCGGACTGAGAGGCATCCAACATCGTGGACTGAGCAGTTACCTGGTTCTCAGTCTTTCCAGTGTAAAGATAGCATTGTTGAACCACCCAGACGATTGCATGCCAGCTGGTCTAGCGATCCTCTTCTAATAAATATTAGCGGCTTTTGGTCATCCACATCCAGCCATTGGTTTAGATTTCGTTGGGAGTAGCGGTGAGGATGGCGGACAGAGGCCTGTAGATCATGGAGGAAGGTGTGCAATGTTTCTGACTCCATGCAGGAGCAGTGCTGCGGCCTCACTCAGTTCAGCGGCTGCTAAAGCTATGTTGTCTTTGAGAGGCTCCTAGTTCAGTCAGTGTGAGCCCTGGGAAAGCTGTCCCAGATAGGACACCTCAGGTGGGCTCAGCTCAGCTGGGCTTCATACTCCACCAAGGAACCTGCATTGTCTTCATGTATGTGCCCTAGTCTGACTAAATCCTTGCGTCAGAGAGGGGAGGATTGGGTGAGGGGACCTTTGCCATTGGAATAAGGGACTCTCCACCCCCACCTTGATCCTGGGAAGTCAGTCAAGATTGTTGTGGAAGTAGGGATGCAAGGGGGTGAATGGGAGAGGACCCAGGCTGGATGTTTGGGTGAGTGTGTCCTCATGTGTCGCCTTCTGTGTGCAATTAGCGCGCGCCTGTGGTGCAGGTGATGTGTTGGCCGATGTGCTGTGTCTCTACTCCCTGGCCTGCAGGGGGCGCCCGGAGCCCGGAAAGCAAGGCTCGGCCCAGACGTTTGGTTCTGAGGATGCGCGGGCGTTAGCAGAATGTCTTTTGTTCCCTCCCAGCTACTCTGGCGACACGGTGAGGGTGGGACAGGGGATGGGAACCACATTCCTGCGATCCGGCGCCCTGTGCTGTCCCGTCCTGCAAGTTCTAGCGCCAGATCCCCAACCCAGGCCCTCGAGGCCCACAGGCATTCAACCCGGCGACAGGGTGGCGGTGAATAGAAGGTGTTTACCTCCAAGGTCCCCACCCAAACACCCCAGTGTGCCCGAATCCGCGGCACCCAAGGCTGAAGATGCGAAATAACTGATGTTTGACTTAAAGACTGAAGGATGTTCACATCGCCTCCAGTGCTTTCCTTCTCGTCTTAAGTTCCTAAATTACTTAGCACCAGAGCCTGCTCTAAGTAAAAGGTTTCTTTATTCCTCAGAGATTTCTTGATAGACTAAAAGCAGCTTCTGTGCCTAATGAGAGGCTTGAACCTAACGAATGCGAAAGAAATTTGTTCTATTCTTAAATGGACACAGATAAATGATAAGCCTCTGTTCTAACACGATACACATCAAATAATAAAGACAAATTTAAAAAATAGTTTTAAAATTGGATGAAGCAAGGGTGAAGAGAGCAAGCTGTTTGACTTTAGCCGACCTAGGACTGCGGCGATGATGTTGCCCCCTGGTGACTGAGACAGCGATGTGTTCCTCCCCTCCCCTGCGGCAGACAATGTCCAGAACAGAAACAAGCCACTGTACAGATGTGTTCACAAAAGATGGGTCCACTTAGTCTCTTAATACTGGGCTGAATTATGTTATAACGATACTATCACAATGAATGTATCTAAAGCAAAATTAGCAGTATCAACAGAGTTGTTCTGGGTTGTTTTAGTTTGCATGCAAGAAACCTGAATTCTCACCTTGGAATTTGCTTTCAGGTATATGCTTGACCTTGTGAAGGCCTCAGGACTTGAGACTGGCTCTAAAGAGGTTAAAGGGCTGGTAAGAAAGGAGTGTGTGTGTGTGTGTGTGTGTATGCATGCATGAACACCTGTGTGTTCCTTTCATGGAAAAGAGAGTGATGAAATAATTTAAATATATGTAAATTAGTAACTTAATGAATGGCCCTGAGCATAACTTATTGTTAGAAGGTAGTGATGATTCAGCTAAAAAGGAATGACTCAGCAGTTAAGAGTGCTTGCTACTCAATCTTGTGGACTGGAGTTCAGATCCTCATATCCATGTAGCAAGCTGGGAATCTCAGGAAACTGCTGGGACTGCTTCCAGCCTGGCCAACAAAACACGAGCCCCAGGTTCAGGGAAAATGCCAAAGGAATAGGTGGACAGAAAATGGACACTTGATGTGGTCTCTGGCTGAGGCTCGTGCACCTGTGCAGGGACACACACACACACACACACACACACACACACACACACACACCAACCAACAAGTAAGGTACTTCAGTACTTCAGAACTAGAAGAAAACACACGATTCCAGAGATTACAGTGTTCTCATGTCTAGAGAACAACTCTGTAAATTTTGGAGAAATTTTAATGGTTGTTTTCCCTCTTACGTTTATAGCAGAATCTATGAATTATTTTCTGTTTTCACAGTATTCAGTGAAATTAATACTGCTGGTGTGTGCAGGGCAAAGACCTGAGAAATCCTTCAGCTTTATAGTTTCCTTTCATGGTTTGTGCTCATCTTTGCTGAAGTGTTTACTTTTCCTACCATCAGGTTGTTTTTTAAAATGTTACCTTTAAAAGAAGATTTATTTTTTAATGTATGCATCTGTGTCTGTGTGTCTTCTCTCTCTCTCTCTCTCTCTCTGTCTCTCTCTGTGTGTGTGTGTGTGAGAGAGAGAGAGAGAGAGAGAGAGAGAGAGAGAGAGAGAGAGAGAAAGAGAGAGAGACAGAGAGAGAGAGAGAGAGAGAGAGAGAGAGAGAGAGAGAGAGAGAGTTATGCCCTGCATGTGCATGTGGTCCATACAAGCCAAGAGGGCTAGAAGAAGCTTACAACTGCCTGTAACTTCAGGGTATGAATGCCTTCTTTTGGACTTCTTGGGCATTGTATGCATGTGTACAAATACATACACATACTTTTTTTTTTTTTTTTTTTGGTTTTTCAAGACAGGATTTCTCTGTGGCTTTGGAGCCTATCCTGGCACTTGCTCTTGTAGACCAGTCTGGTCTCGAACTCACAGAGATCCGTCTGCCTCTGCCTTCTGAGTTCTGGGATTAAAGGTGTGCGCCACCAACGCCAGGCTATACACATACATGTTAAATAAAAGAAAAACAAAAGGCTAGGACTGGGGCTAGTAGAGTATTGTAGTAGAGCTCTTACATAGCATGCATGAGGTTCTAGATTCAACCTCCAATATAGCTTAAAAAGAAATAAAAAGGGAAATTGAATGACAAAGGAGAAGTAAGAAGTGTGCACATTTCATTCCTTGTTCTTCAATGAACGAATATTTGCATAATCATACTAATATACATATAACATGATGAAATATAGGGATCATGACAATTACGTGCAGAAGGTGTAGTGCAGGAGAATTGGTAAGAGAGCTAAATCTCCACTTTTTATAGTAAGAAGTCTATTGATAACGTGCTCAGCATGAATCCAGGGACAGTTACAAGGATTTGGAAATGAGGAGCAGACTCCCAGAAGAAATATCTTAAGAGTTAAAAGTTGTGGGGACTGGTATTGTTCAGAACAAGATTCTGGTACTTTCTTGTTAGAAAAAAAATTAAAATGCTTTTTTTTAAGCCATGGGTATGTTTACATGGTTTAAAAAATATAATTTATGGGAATAAGGAAGAACAGGACAACACTGTTAAAGAACAAAATGGAGAAGGAAAGTGGTCTCTCATTCTCTGACGAAAAGATAAGTGATTGCGTGTTTGTTGAGAGCAGGGCTCCAGGCAAACACCAGTCACAGAGGTGTGGCTAACTGACATCTTCTTCTTGCTTTTCTCTTCTCTTTCCTTCTTTCTTTGTACTGGATATTGAACACAGGGTTTCCTCACATTCTAAACAAGCACTCTGCCACTCAGTTATAGCCTCAGCCATAGTTCTTACTTAAAATAATTTTTTAAAACAGTTGAGACAGTGTTTCCTAGGCTAACCTTGAACTTATTTTATGGCCAGGTGGGCTGTTAGTGTAGGATCCTCCTGTCTTAGCCGCCCAAGTAGCTGGGATTACAGTCCTGTACCAAAAGGCCTGGCTAGGTTTTGCTTCTGCCTGATGATTTTCCTCTCACTTTAGAGCAGATATGAGAATAGAACTTCTAGATGTTAAAGGCCCTTTTGCCCTTTGTAAAAGTCTGACTCATCCTGAGAGGAGTTTAAACTCTGGAGGGCTCAGGAGAGGGACAGACTTCTTTAGACCGTGGAGGAGACTGTCCTGCAGGTCCAGCCGCTGTGGACACTGGGCTTCAGTTCCTGGAAGCTAGGGAAGTGACAGGCAGATGGCTTTAGGGGTGTGGTGAGGTATTCAGGTCTAATTTCAGAGGCTCAAGTGTCAGAAATCCCACGTCTCAAATTTGGCTTAGATCTGAAGATGTATAACCTGCTTGGACTACAGGAGTCAGTTTTCCCTGGCAGTGTCCCAAGATGGTACGGTTGTGGGGGTTGGTGGGTGCAGGGAAGAGGCCTCACTGGGGCTTAGTGTTCTAGAAACTCTATACAGCCTTTGAGAGATGGGATTCCCTGTGAGTGAGAATCTGATGTCAAGTTTTTTTTTTTTTTGTTTTTTGTTTTTTGTTTTTTTTTGTTTGTTTGTTTGTTTCTTGCTAGCACTCTGGTGTAGGAGATTGGAGTAGGAATGACATTAATTAGATAGACATTCTATAATGTGGTGTTCGTGCTGTGCACATGTGAGTTTGCAGGCTAAGATCACCCCTGATTGCACAAAGATTGGTAGACTGCCTTGTCTCCACCAGCCCTAGGAAAATCGAGGGGCAGATGCAGACACTTGGACGATTTTGTAAGTGGTGTGGCCAACACAGGCTCTGTGGAAAGGGTCCCACAGCCCTCACTCCCTGCCTAGGTCCCTGCCTTTCTCATCTTTCCTCCAGGATCTGTCTCCTGCTTTCTCACACCGTCATGGCTCATTGGTGGTTTTCTTTGCCCTTGCCTGGGGATTGGAGGGTCTGTGTCTGAGATAGAGGGAAGCCTGGTTGTAGTCTTCTTGAAGGGCAGATGGATTTCTGTTTGAATCCTGGGATTCTCAACACCTGTCTTGGGAGGCTTGTTCCTTGGCTTCAAGAAACTAGAGGAGACAGTTGAGGAGATGACTCAGTGGGTAAACACACTTGCTGTGAAATCGATAGGACCTGGGTTCAAATCCCCAATCACCCATGTAAAATCCTGGGATTACAAGGTGGAGCGTTATAGAGGAAGACGCAGAATGTTCTCCTGTGGCCTCTTCATATTCCCTGAAAATGCAAATACATAACACGGGCACACATGTGCACACATGCGTACTAACAACAGTAAAAGAGATTAGAAGAGCCTGAGGACTGTAGGTCCTGGCCACAGGAGAGAGAGAGGGAAAAAGAGAGGTTTTCCTGCCAAGGATACAAGGAACCCAGACTTTGATGGGAAGAAATCCCTAGAGCTCTATGAAACAATAGAAGAGGCTAAGACAGCTGCATTAAGTAGTCAGGAGGGGGCCCTCTGGGTTTTTGAAGGGGACCAGGGTTGTGGGGTTCCAAGAAACAGGCTTTTCACTCCTGGAGTAAGTGTGTTGAACAGAATCGGGAGAGGGAGGCCTCAAAGGCCTGCAGAGTCATGGAGTGTGTGAGTGTGTGTGTGTGTATGTGTGAGTGTGTGAGTGTGTGTGAGAGTGTGAGTGTTCCCACTCATGCTTGGGTCTTTCCATTAGCAGTTTCCTCAGAGACCTTGGCCCACCTGACCATTAGCCTCCCTTTACCTATCAAGGGTCCGGGCACCCTGGGGACAAAGAAACTATTCAAGTAGATAGGAATGTAGTGTTCATGGTCTGAGCTCTCAGCTGGGACCCAGAAAATATGACTTTGCTCTGAAATAACATCGACTCCCTGTGAACACAAACACCGAGGAACAGGTATTCAGGTTGAGGCTTTTTATTCAGTCAGGTATAAATCATATTTGCAAGGAAAAGGGTAGGGCTCCTTGGAGAGCAAGGTCAGGTCTTGGGACCTGGTGACCTCCTAGAGGGGACAGTCCTGCTGTCTCCGTCTTCATTCCTCCCTCCTTCTAATTCTCCAGGTCTGGCCCAGGGAAGGCAGCTCAGCCATACAAGAAAGGAATGACCATGCAGATGGGATGCTTGAAGCAGGACAAGGGTGTGACAAGGCCAGCATGAGAGGGCTGCTCCGGGGCTCCTGAGTCCTTCCTGTTTCCGAGCCCCTTTGCCCGTGAGTTGGGGCATGAAGCCATAATGAAGTTCATGGAGAATCTCCTGGGGCCCAGGGTGGTCACTGGGCTAGGGCCCTCTTGGGGTCTGTGTTGGTTCAGTCCTGGGAGAGCAGAAGAGAGGTGTGAGAGACAGGTGGGGAGGTTCCTCTTTACTCCACTTCCCATCCCGCCAGCATCCTCACCTCTTGCAGCCTTTGGAGCCCCTTCCTTTCTTCCCAGACTTAGAGGTTCCTCTGTTCTTCCTGCAGCCCGGGCTTTGTTTCCCTGAGGCTGCAGGCTGGTCAAGGCGTTTCATCAGCTTCTGCACCCAGCCTTCTTCAGGGTTTGCACACAGCTCAGGCTGAGTGCGCTTCCGGGGTAAGAACCTGAGAATTGGAGGGTAGTAAGCTTTCTTAGTCTGGCCCACCACTGCCTCCCCTACTCGACCCCCAGCCTGTACCCACCCCTCTGGTTCACTCACAGGATCGCTGAGAGGGTGCAGCCTAAGCTTGGCTCTTGCTTCCTGTAGCCTCGGACAATACTGTAGGGAATCTTCCTCTGGCTGTACTTGAGGCAGCAATCCTGACCTCCGCCATCACTGCCTGCAAGATAGGGCACATAGAACCAGAGGCAGCTAGGAAGAAAGTGCCTCTTTAGCTCCCTTCTCCCAGCCAAAGCCTCTCCCTCCTTGGTACCTTGGGTCCAGGGGATGCAGAGAGCCAGGACCAGGGTAAGGAGGCTCAGAGCCAGTGTCTGAGCCATGGTTGTGGTTGAGTTGAGGATGAGACCAGAGCTGTGAGTGAGATGGACAGCTGCAAGTTGGGGTCTGTGTGTGGGCTGTGACTGGCTTGCTGCCTATTTATGCATTCTGACACTTGGGCTTCCCTCTCTCCCCCTCCTTTTCCTGCGAGTTGGGTCTGGTCGGGAGGTGTTAGTGAGCGCTAGCATACGAGTCAGTCAGTCCCTGCCTCTGTCCTCATCTCTTCCTGGTCCTTCCTCACTGCCCTGCAGGCTCCACACATTTCCAGCTAATAATTAAGAGTTCTATGTCCCTGATGATAGGCCTTAATTTAGATACACGATGTGGAAATGTGTCCTCTCGTTCTACGGGTTTCCCTTTTGGGAGTGCACAAAACCGAGAAGTTGTGTGAAGTCCAATTTTCCCTTTTCCCCTATGACCTGTGATGTTGGTATCACAATCTCACAAATTTAAAAAGCATTCCAGATCCAACCCCGTGAAGGTTTCCTCTGGCTTTTTTGTTTTTGTTTTTAAGTTTAAGTCATGTATTTATGTGTGTGCATGAGTGGAAGGGGTGGGTGAGATGGTGTGGATTGAGCCCACGTCTCCTGAAAGATCAGCACCTGTCCTGAAGGGCTGAGCCGTCTCTCTGCCCCGCCCTTAAGTTTTGTTTTGTTGTTGTTTTCATTATTCCTTTTGCTTTTTGGGATTATAGTTATACAGTTTCTCCCTTCCTATTCCTCCCTTGAGATTCTCAGACAGACTGCCAAATCTGAGCAGGGGATATCTTTTTATGTATTCAGGCCTGCTTTAATTAGCAATATTTCATAATTTTCAAAGTAAAAGTCTTATACCTACACGATTAAGTTTATTTTGTAAGTATTCTGCTTGATGCTGTTATAAATGTTATTTTCTTCTTAATTTCCTTTCGGGATTTTTTTTTTTTTCTGAGATAGGGTCTCTTTACATAGCCCTGTCTGGCCTGGGACTTGCTCTGTAGACCAGGCTACCTTTAAACTTAGAGGTCTATATGCCTCTGCCTCCCAAGTGTTGGAATTAAAGGTGTGTGCCCCTATATCTGGCATATAGGACCCTCTTACAACCCTTTTTATTTATGTTAAATAATAGTGGTGTCTGCTTTCTTTTCTGACTTCAATGACTTCATTTTTTTTTTTTTTTTTTGAGACAAGGTTTCTCTGTAGCTTTGGAGCCTATCCTGGCACTTGCTCTGGAGACCAGGCTGGCCTCGAACTCACAGAGATCCACCTGCCTCTGCCTCCTGAGTGCTGGGATTAAAGGCTTTTTTTTTCTGGACTTGATCTTTTAAACATTTTTATTATTTTATTTCCTGTGCTTGGGTATTTTTGCCCATATGAACCTGTGTACATGAGTGTGCAGTGCTCATGGAAGCCAGAAGAGGCTGCCAGATCCCCTGGAACTAGAGTTACCTTGTGTGTTTTGATATTTAAGCCAGGGACCTCTGGAAGAGTTTCCAGTGCTTTTATTTTTTTTCAATTAAAAAAATTTTAAGACAGGGTCAATCTATATACCCCTGGCCGTCCTGGAACTAAATATGTAGACCAGGCTGGCTTTGAATTCACAGAGATCCGCCTGCCTCTGCCTCTGGAGTTTTAGGATTAAAGGCGTGGGCCACCAATGCCTGGCTTTTATTTTTCCTATGTTCTCTCTATTCTTTATTTCATTGATCTCTGCCTTAATTGGTTCATTTCCTTATTTGTACAACTTTTTAAACAATTGACAGCTAAGACAGACAACTGAGCTTCATCCTCACGCCTCTTCCTTCCTTCCTTCCTTCCTTCCTTCCTTCTTTCGTTCTTTCTTTCTTTCTTCCTTTCTGAGACAGGGTTTCTCTGTGTAGCCCTTGCTGTCTTGGAACTCACTTTGTAGATCAGGCTGACCTTGAACTCACAGAGATCCACTGTCCCCCTAATGCTGGGATGAAGTGCACCACTGATGCCCCTACCATCCTGCCAGACCATCAGGCTTTCGAGGCAATTATTTTTACCTCTCCAGCCTTTTCTCTGGCTCCAGGATTTTCCTGACTGCATAAACTGAAATGGGTAGACACATCATATAGGTGGATAGCTCAGGGTAGACACACCACATACGGGATTGGTTCCTTACGGTGACCATCTAACTATAAAAAGGTCAGGGGGACAAAAAGATCTTGACATTTTGCCTGCTTGCCTTGAGTCTTGATGGTGAGTTCAGCTACTCTGTTGCTGCTGCTGTTGCTGCCACTGACATATTTGCTGATATCAGAACCCAGATACTCTGGCTTCCAACCTGGACTAAAGACCAGTGGCTCTTTTGGACTCCTCTAGGACATCAGTGATAGACTGGGATACTGAGGAATCTATCCAGCTTGAGGGCAGCAGCTACCAGGTTCTTAGCCTCTTCAGTGTGAAGATAGCCATTGTTGGACAACCCAGACAATACTGTATAAGCCAATCTAATAAGTAGCCTCTTCAACATATATTCATTCTATCTGTTTGGTTCCCCTAGAGAACCCTAATACATAACCTGTCTCTGAGTTTTCTAAAAAAGGAAGATAGGGTGGACCAAGATCAAGGTATGGCAGTCATCTTGCACTAGACTTTTTTTCCAAACTGACTGAATAACCAAGTCACCTGGAGAGCTTTTTAAAAATAAGAATCAGTCACTATCCCAAACCATCTTAAATAGAATCTCATAACAGAGCCAAATAAGCTGTATTTTTAGCAGGTTGTCCAGGTAATTCCAAGCATATGATGGTGAGACTGAAAGAGCCAGCTGGGACAGTTCTGCTCCCCATCCCACACTGCCCATGGGCAAAGAGCTTGTGGGAGGGAACACAGGTGGTCTGAGAAAATTGACATCCCCCACCTATCCTGAGGGAGGTTACTTTCCAGCCTAGCACAGAAATAAAGGGGAAGATGAAGACTAAAAAGGGACTGCATGGCTTCCACTCCTAAAATCTCTAGGTCTTTCTCCCCCACCTGAGATCCTGTTATGCCTTTGCCTTTACTTATGCTCTTATTTGTGGTACATGTTCCCCCTCAGGTCCATCAATGCCCATGTTCCTAGATCTAGAAAGCTTTTCCTAGCATAGACCAGGGACATCTCCCCTTGAACTTGAGCCTGCAGAGGCAAAACAGCCTGAAAGAGATGTTCCATTGAGAACTGTGGTGGTGTCTTCCTGCCTGTTCCTGGGCTTAGAGTCTAAATGAGGAAAAGTGGAGGTTCAATGGAGATTGCTGGACAAAAGTCAGGGCAGGAAACTTCTGCCTTGAAAACAACGGGGATGACAAGTTCCTGCCTACCTTGTCTGGACTGGTGACAGGACCCAGGGTCCTGGAGAAGGGAGGTGGCCTGGAAAGAAGTAAGGATAGCAGAGAGGCCAAGATGAGGGGGCCATAATTACCTTTCCCTAGGACTCCAAGGACCCACAGTCCCCTGCCCTTAACTGATGGCCTAACCTCATCCCAGCCCACAGTCCCACTTGAACCTCAGCATAGGCACAGAGGTCTGGAGTTTACATCCTAGAACCTCGTTGGGTCCTTGAGTCAGACTGCAGGTAAACAGTTGGGGAAAGGACACGAGACCGATGGCTGTCCATCTGAGATTTGAGTGTTCACTTAAGTGTTCCAGTCCTTAATGTGAAGGAAGGTTTTGACTCTTCAGGAAACCCTGTTACTGTGACAGCCCATGGAGGCCTAGGAACAAAGGATGTCTACACTGGCACCTGGGGGTAAATAGTGGGGCAGGTACAGTGGTGGATGCCAAAATCTCCCTCAGCCCCAGTTTCAGCAGGTCCACTACCTGTCTGGGACAGGTACCTTGTGCCATTCTGGGGTAGACATCTTAGGCGTTGCAAGAGTCTGGAAATCCCCATGTTGGAATAGCCACATTCCCTTCATCTCTGGGCCTGCATGTTCTTGTCTACTTGGGGGCTCCAGGGCAGCAGATGCTCCCTCCAAGCTTGGCAGACAAGAGCCAAGGGGAGGGTATGGCGGGAATTTCAGCTCAAGGGTTGGGCTAATCCTGTAAGAGGCTTTGGAGGGGGCCAGGACCCATGGGCCTGCATATTCAACCTGGGTCAAAAGGCCTGGGCACTTTGGTGCTCCTGGGTTCCCAGCAGAGCCCTGAGCCATCCAGGAATAAGATGCCTTATGGATAAAGAAAGATGGTGGCTATGCCAGCAGGAGCCATTGAGTCCCTGAAGGTGTAAAAGTTGTGTGCCCAACATAGAGGTGTATATTACACAGTGTAATATGTAGGTTGTTCCAGGCAGGGCTAGAATTAAATGGATGCTTAGAAGGTTATTGACATTGTGGTTACAGATTAGGGCAGGGGTTAGCATGGGAAGGATCCTGTGATGTTAAAGTGGGGTTGGGAATTGGGCTGTGATTCTTACTGATAGAGGCTGGTATATCTTGGATTGGTCTTCTGGAGAGGGAATGGTGTAGGTTGGTGAATTTAGGATTGAGTTTAAGATTGGCCAAGGAGTTACATTGTGTGTGGAGGTTGGTTCTCAATTTCCACACACAGGATGTACAATTATGTACCATGTGAAGTTCTGTTCTGACATTGAGGGGGCTTGTTGGCTGTTTTCTGGGCTCTCTGTGTGAGGTTATAAGCTTCTTTACAGCCATCCAAGTAACCATACAGGTCCCAGGGAGAAGGAAAGTTACAACCTTCTACATCAGCGTCACCTAACCATACAATGTCGTGTTGACATTCACCAGCATCACCTTTCTCTGGAACACTTGTCTTTTTTGGAATGAGGTTGGAGTTGGGTTGAGGAGTAGGCTTGTAAGGCTGCCATTCTAGCTAACATTAAAGTTTGACAGAGAGATTGAAAAGGGATCATGCCTTGATAGTTCGCAGAGGGCAGCCTGAATTGGGCATGTCTATTTGGTTTGTTTTTCTTTTTTGCCTGCTGTGTCAGGGTCTGGGTGCTCAGTAGTCTGAAGGCATGGAGCCCCGAGGCAATTTCACAGTGGCTTTCAAAGAGGGTCATGAACTCATGTCCAGGCTTAAAAGAGAATCTTCTCAATGTGGACAGTTTCTAGTGTTCACCTAGCTTTGTCATCATTAACCACTCTCAAATGTGGGGGCATTGTTCTGAATATTTTTTTTCCTATGGTACTCTATTGAACTCAGGGCTTTGCATATGTGAGGCAAGTGCTCTGCCACTGGGATAGACCCTCCTTTGGTGATTCTTTAAGATTGAACAGTCAGGTTATTGAGACCAGGCTATTCATATGAATTCAAGGCTAACCCGTTAAGGACAGGCAGTAGGATAGATGTTACAAACCAGATTTAAAGGAGGGAGAAGGGCCAGCAAGGTGGCACACCTTTAATCCCAGCACTCTGGAGTTGGAAACAGGCAGATCTCCGTGAGTTGGAGGTTGACCTGGTCTACAAAGTGAGTTCTAAGTCAGTCAGGGCTCCACAGTGAGACTTGGTCTCAGGAGAGAGAGGAAGGAGGCAGGTCAGAGGAGACCTTACTGGGAGGAGGGGACTTAAAGGACGGATTTGGACAGCATTTGCATCTGTGGATCTGTGTGACGGGCTATATGCATGTAAGCCTGCCTTTGTGTCTGCATGATTGTCTTGCCTGAGTCTAACAATCATGTCTGACAGGGTGTTTGTGAGTCTATGTAGGTACATTTTCTACACAAGATTTTCTCGATCTGATTCAGTTTTTGAGTGGCATGGTTGACTTTGTCATATGAACCTGCATGACTGGGTCTCTGTTTCCACGGGAGTCAGCTTCAGCCTATCTTTTTGACCCCCTCCCCAATGTCCCTGACATGTCACAGCTGCCCTCCATGCCCCCTAACACACCACAGCTGCCAGCACTATTTACCGCAAATAATAGCTTCCCTTCCCGCTGTCTGGATTCCCATGGGTCAGGCTGCCTGCCCAGGTCCGTGGCCCTGTGGCCTCTGAAGCAGCCCTGACCTTGGGAGTGCTACACGCTGGAAATCCCCAATGCTTCTTGCCTGGGTACTGGTTGAGAGAAGATATGTGGAGAAGGAAAGGCAAGAAAGGCAGCAGCTGGCAGCACCCACCCTCCTGGAAACCGAATCCTTTCCTGATTCTTTCCCAGGCTCTTCCTTCTCCACCATGCCCTCTTTCCAACCATGTGTTCAGGGTCCTGGTCCCAGTCTCTTGGTATGAGAATAGACAGTCCTCTGCAAGCCCAGGCCTATTTATTAGGTGTACACCTTTTCTGTGTCACTGGAGTCTGCATTGTCCACACCCAACTCAAAGTTGCCTTCCCTTCTTTTCTCTCTTTGCAATGGACAAAGGAAGCATTTTTGCTCTTTCTATGGCAGGCCTGGCTCCAGAGTCCAGTTGGAGATTAGATCAGGGTAGGTTGGCATAGTATCAGGGATCCAACCACAGCACCCACGTACAGGAGCAGCCTCTCCATCTTGTTTACCCTGGTGTTTATCTGCGCTCTTTGGCATCTTGTGTAGGCTGCAGCGAAGATGCACAGAAAGGAAGTGCATGTGCACACATACACATGCACAGTCTCACATACAGTCAGGCAAACACACACACACACACACACACACACAAGCACAGACACATACACTCTCTCACACACAGACACACAGACACACAGACACACACAGACACGGACACACCCTCAGACACACAAGCACACATGCACTCACATACAGACACACACTCTAAGACCCACTGCTTAACAGAAGTTCTGATGATGCAGAAAAGGTCTTCTTCTATGTCTATTTACTTTCAGTTGCCCAATTTTTTTCCCCAGAGAATTCTGCTTTACTTTTATTTCTTTTTGGGAATTGAAACTAGGGCCGTCCATGCTAGGCAAGGACTTCACCATGAAGTTACATTTTCTGTCAATAAGATACAGCTCTCCCAAAATATATATATATATTTTTTTTTGGTTTTTCGAGACAGGGTTTCTCTGTGTAGCTTTGGAGCCTATCCTGGCACTCGCTCTGGAGACCAGGCTGGCCTCGAACTCACAGAGATCCGCCTGCCTCTGCCTCCCGAGTGCTGGGATTAAAGGTGTGCGCCACCAACGCCCGGCTCTCCCAAAATATTTTTTAAAGTGCATTTTTGCCAAGTAGGACATGCTCTTGGTCCCAGTACTTAGGAGGCAGAAGCAATAAAGTCTCTGTGAGTTCAAGGCCAGCTTGGTCTACATTGTGAGTTCAAGGCCACCTAGGACTCCATCATGAGACCTTATATCTTGGTTAGGGTTATTGTTGTGATTAGACACCATGACCAAAAGCAAGCTGGGGAGGAAAGGGTTTATTTGATTTACACTTTCACATCATAGTCCATCACTGAAGAAAGTCAGGACAGGAACTTAAGCAGGGCAGGGACCTGGAGACGGGAGTTGATGTAGAGGCCACGGAGGGGTGCTGCTTACTGGCTTGTTCTTCATGACTTCTCAGCCTGCTTTCTTATAGAACCCAGGACCACCAGCCCAGGGATGGCACCACCCACAATAGTCTGGGTCCTCCCCCAGCAATCACTAATAAAGAAAATACCCTAGAGGCTCACCTACAGCCCTATTTTATGGAGGCATTTTCTCAGTTGAGGTTCCTTTCTCTTAGATGAGTTCAGTTTATGTCTGGTTGACATAAAACTAGCCAGCACACCTTGTGTCACATTTTTATTTTTAAATTTTAGCTGGGCGGTTGTGGCGCATGCCATTAATCCCAGCACTTGGAAGGCAGAGGCAGGTGGATTCTGAGCTAGCCTGGCCTACAGAGTGAGTCCCATGATAGCCAGGGCTACACAAAGAAACCCTATCTTAAAAAAATTGAAATTAATTCTTGGAGAATTTCATACATACAATGTATTTTTGATTGTAGTCACCCCTCACTGTTTCCTAATTCCTCCAAGATTAATCCAAGATCTTTCCACATTCCCACCTCTACCCCAAAATTTCATGTGCTCTTTTAAATTTATTTTTTATGCCCCATTGAGTCCAACTGTGCTGCTCATAAACTAAGGGTTATGGAACCATCCACTGGCATTTAGGCCATACCCTTAAATATAACTGATTCTCACATTCCTAGGAGCCATCAACTGTCAATAATTCTTCAGCTAGGAGTGGGGCTCATGTCTTCCAGGCTATTTTGAAATGCTCTTCTTGAGAGCCCAAGAAGGTCAGGGCTGTTCATTGAGACAGGATGTGCTAATGACCTTCACGTTTTCTAACTGATCAAGCACTGATATACTCCTGGTATCTGTCCCTAAATTTAAGGTGGTAAATTCTTGCATCTGTGCCTTCATGTGTCTTCTCCTTCTTCAGATTTCCCTTAAGTCTGAGGGAAGGTGACAGGTGAGCTTGTGCTCAGCTGGTGGGAAGGGACAGGAGGCTTCATCATCCACCCGAATCCTGCTTGAACTGTCATCTCTGGCTCTGGATCCTCGTTCCCTACTCTGCCGAGAACTCAGGATCCCGAAAATCTTTTGTGGTTCATTTCTCCATCCCTTTTTGTGGGAGGTTGGTCAGCAGCATGAGCCCATGGTGGATTGTGACAGGACCTGTGGGGTGCCATCGGAAGGAGCTGCTCCACCCTAAAACAGGATGTGTGCACAGTAACCCGCCTTCCTACCTTAGGCCACCATGACATTTCTGAGTCAATTCCCTTCATTGCTGCAGCTCCTCCTCCCCCAGTCTCCTAGCCCTGTGGCTGTCTGCCCATCTCCCACCAGGCAGAGAGGATGTGCCTGTCACAAGACCTCCTTTTCATCTTTGGGATGCTTCAGGAAAACACCTGGGAGAATGTTGGCTCAGCAGGCCTGGTCTTGTCTCTCTCTGTCCTCTGGACCAGTGAGGCTCTGGACTTCCTTCCTTTAGGAGCAGATCATCCATCATTCAAAGTAGGGACATGCCCATATGGATGTTCTGCTGTGGACACACGATACCAAACAATCATGTTCTGCTGGATTATGTAAGCCTTGCCTCTACTTCTTACTGCTCAGATAAGTTGGTTACTGACACTAGCTTTCCTTAAGACCAAAGGCATCTTCTTACCCTCAATAACATATCATTTCCCGCCTTCGTTATAGTTCTTGGCGTCTCTGTGTCACATTGGAAGGATGCGGCAGAAGTACATTCTGAGGGCTCTTTGGTGGCCAGTAGGCATTAAGGAGAATATTTTGTGGATCCAAAGACAGGAAATCTCTCCCTTAATCTCTCCCTTAAATAGAGTATGGTGGATGATCCCAGGGGTGAATGAGAATCTAGAAGGGACAGCCACTCAAGGGCAACCTCATCTCCCTACTTCCTGGGTCTCTCCCTGCGCCTCTGCTGAGCACCTGGCTGCTCCCCTCAGGCTCTGAGCATTCGTACTTTCCCTATGCTCTCTCTCAGCTCCTATGTTCCACCAGTGCCTGCTTCAGACGCATGAGCAGCAACTTCAGCTACCCTTTTGTGTGCATCTGGACTCTTACGCTGCCACCCAATAGAAACTGCCCATGAGCTTTCCTGTGAAGCCATGGTCCTTTCCTAGTTTCTCCTTCACCCTCAGAGCCTTTGTCCACACATAATTAATTGATGAAGCAACTGTCCTTCTTTTGATCCACAAAGGACTCCTATTAATTCTATGTTCTATTTATGGGAGTAAAGGGAGTTGGAGAGAGTTCATGGGAGCAAAGTCCATTCTCTCTTTTCTCTCATTCTTCCCATCTCTTTACTCTCTGTCCTCTTTCCTTTTCAGAAGGCTCATGTTATTAGGCCATGCTGTCCTGGAATGCACTATGTAGCCCACACTGTCCTTGAACTCACCATCTTCCTTTCCAGGACTTTTTTGGGCATAAACCTCCATACTTGGCTTATAACCTCCCCCCCCCTCACTTGAATGCATTCCATCAGTTCCGCATGTTTCACTCACCCAAGACTGTTCCAAAGGTCATAAATGATCTCTTGGCCGCTAAATCAGATGTCTACAACTTAAATGCAGAAGATTGATGGGTACTTCTCATACATGTTATCACTTTGTTATTGAAAAACCTTGGTCTTTTCACTTCTACTATGCCACTGTCTGTTTTTGCTACATCATGGGCTACTACATTTCAATTTCTTCTGCTAATTAGTTTCTCCTCTATTTTCAGATTTGTACCCCCGCCCCACTTCTAGGGATCACACGAAAGGTCTCCCATAGCTTAGGCAAGCACTCCACTACTGCACTGTATCTCCAACCCTTCAATTTCTTAAAGTAAAAGCATCCCGAGGTCCAGACCTTGTGATATGTCTCCAGTTTCACTCACTCTCTGAGTGGCCTTACCTGCTAACACAGTTTTGTTATTACATGCTGCCTTACCTAATCTTGTCTTTGGGGAACAGGATGGGTCATGGACATGTTCCCCATTGGAGGGTGACTTCTTGTGAGTATGAAGCTACCAACCAGTGGAAAAGCATTTGGGATTGCCTTTTGTTGTTTCTGATATTCACTGTAAGGTAGGGTTGTCTGAGAAGATGTGGACTGTTGGGTCTGCATGATGGTGGGTTCTTGCTTCTAGGAGGCCAAGAGATCTTTGTTGTGAGGTTGCCCCAGGCAGGTTGCAGGAAATCTAAATTGTCAACTTGAGGCTTCAGTAGAGAACTGGTGTTCCTTGAGGACCTTTCTGGAATCTTTCTGGCATCAAATGAGGACCTTCCTGGATTTTTTCTGGCATCAGAATCAGGATTTGGTAACCTATACATCCTGTTACCCTGTTTATCTACACAGCTTGTCTTATCCTTAGTGTTTTCTTTCATCTAAGAGTTTTCTTTCCTGTTTTTCCTCTTGTACTGAGGATGACCAGTTCTCGGATTCCAGGGCTCATCAATCCCATTCTGAAATAAGGGGACAGAAGGGTGTCAATGAGTGGGCCTTTGTGACATACAGGCCCATGGCTGATACTTGGGCTGGAAAGATTCTTTTGGGGGAAGTTTCTTTGCTTGGCCACACCCAACCTGCTAGGCTGTCATATTCAGTAGGATTTCCTCCTGGCTCTCACCTTATAAAATGGGAAGGAAACCTGCAGGACACCCAAAGAGGTGGTCTTGAGTAGGGTGAGCATGGAAGGTCTCTGCCTTCTCCTTGAAGGGCTGAATCTGATTAGAAAATGAGTTATGGGGAGAGATGGCTCATGGGTTAAGAACATTTGCTGTTCTTCCAGAGGACCTGGGTTCAATTCCCAGAACCACATGGCAGCTCACACCTGTCTTTAATACCAGTTCCAGGGGTTACAACCCCTTTACCCAGACATACATGTAGGCAACACCAATTAATGCTCATAAAATAAAAACAAATAAATTAAAAATGAAAATGAATTACATCAAGCATTTACATTTACCTAGACAGATCTCTAAAGTATGTCTACCTGAAATTTTAGTTAGGCATTTAAAAAAAATCACAGCAAAAGACATTTCCATTTGAAAGGGTGCTGCCTGCTTATTAGCTCTTAAAGCAGGGACAATTCCCACTCAAAGTCGTACAACACTCTCTGACCTTGGATTTCCACTGAGTTTTTATCCAAGCCTTTCTTAATGATTTTTAGATTAAGCTCTGAGCTAAATAGTAAATTTCTTTTGTCTTATTATATTTAGTGGTGCAGATTTGGCCAATGGGTGTGGTGGTGCATGCCTTTATTCCCAGCACTCAGGAGGTACAGCCAGGAGAATCTCTGTGAGTTTGAGGCCAGCCTGGTCTATAGAGTGAGTTCCAGAACAGATAGAACTGCACAGTGAAACCTTATCTGGGGGGGTGGGGAGAGAATAAAAAAGAAAGAAAAATGGACAAAATGGTGCATCTGAATGAAAACAACCCAATCTGTGGATTTTGTCAGCTATTTTATGAATGGCTGTATACACGTGTGCTTTGTTTGTTCTATCTACATACATGCTTGTTTGTACATTTTCATTTTACTAATTGTATTATAGATCATTGAGTGTTCAGATAAGTTAAATCAGACCTAAATGGGAGCTGAAGGGATGGTTCAGTGGTCAAGAGCACTGGTCACAGTTCCTAGAGGACCTGGGTTCAGTTTACATGGCAGCTTATAACTGACTATGATGACTCCAATTCCAGGGGATCCTCTTATAGCCTCTGTGGGAACCAGGCACTCATATGGTAACATATACATATATGCAGGCAAACACAAAAAACTTTTTTTTAAATAAAAAATAATCAGCCCTAGTTGGGTGGTGATGGCACACACCTTTAATCCCAGCACTCAGGAGGCAGAGACAGGCAGATCTCTGTGAGTTTGAGGCCAGCCTGGTCTACAGAGTGAATTCCAGAACAGCAAGGCTATACAGAGAAACCCTGTCTCAAACCTGCCCCTCCCCAAATCAGCCCTAAATGTCTTTTGGTTCACATGATTTAGGTAAATCTTTGACATTGTTAAATTTATTGGAAAGATAAAAAAGTTGTCTTTAAAAATGGATATGTCTCCACCTTGGTTGCTAAGCCAATAAATGTTTTATTTGTTGTCTCAAAAGACTGTTGTTTCAAATGATCACTTTCTAGCTCTGGTTAAATAAACACCTATTATTTTAGGTTATTATACTATATTTGATAACCCTTATCTGGTATCTGGTTATATACATACATCTGCAGGCTTAATATGCTATGTGATGAGTTTCACCCAAATGTTATGCAAAAGTTATGCACAGAAGGTTGACTATGCAGTGAAATCAGTACGTGCTCTATTTTGTATACTATGTATGGCATCTAGAGCTTAAACACAGTCATCAATAAAACTCTTAGCATTTCTGTTATTTGTGTTTGGTACCATTCAGAAAAACCACACATTATTTGAGAAATCTTGCTTTATCTGGTTAAAATCTGGCTTATCCCCCCCCCCCATTTTAAAGGATTAGAAGAGATTTCTTTTTTTGATTTTTGTTTGAGATTCATTATTTTATATGTATGCATATTTTGTCTGTGTGTATTTGTATGGCTGTGCACCGTGTGCATACCTGGTGCCCTTGGATGTCAGAAGAGAACATCAGATCCCTAGAACTGTATTCCAGGTGGTTGTGAGCTACCACATAGGTGATGGGATTTGAACCCAGGTCTTTTAGAAAACCAGTCAGTGCTGTTAACCACTGAGCCATCTCTCCAGTCCTGAAATCTGATCTTTATCTGCTTGCTTTACTTATTTTTGTCTCAGTGCGTATGAGATGAACCAGTGTATCAGATAAATCGACTATGATCATTACTATTCTTTCCTAAGCTTATGTTTAAAACTTATCTATATAGACTCATCAGAGACAAAAATCATCTAATTATAGGTTCTGCTGTGTCAGGGATTTTAAATTCCGAGTTAAAGATAAAAACTTAGTTTATATAAGACCTGTTGATCTGTGATGCACCTGATTACTAGATTTTTTTTTATGTTTATGACCCCAAGCCTCCTAGAATGCTAAGTTTAGGGAAATACCAAACTGATGGCCTCCAAACTAAAATTGTATTAATAGCTTTTTCAGGTTTATGCTTGTGCACTCTGGATTGTATTATGATGGTTTCTGTGAACATTACTGTCATGAGGATAACAGCAGAGGGCATGACAATAGACCTGAGTCTGCATGCATTTTTGATGGTAGAGATAACGCCAGGATTGGCTGGCAAACTGGATGGGGACTTTTAGATGAAAAAAGTCAAGGATGGCACCATTGTTTATGGCCTAACTCCTGGAAAGATGGGTCTGCCATTAAACTATGAGAAATACTGACTGAAGCAGTTGCTACAGGTGTGATGGGGGGGCAGATTTGTGAGTTTATTTCTGCAGAGTTGGGGTGAATAATGGGATTCCAAGTGGATATGCTGAGTAGACAATTTGGATATGTAAAAATGACTACTGTATGAGTTGTGAAACTCTGTTGTAGCACAGCCTGTGTCTTATTGTCTAGTCCCCGACACTGAGTCAAGAACCTGGCCCATAGTTAACATATTTGTTGAGTACAAGATCTTTCTCAAAGTCACACCTCTGGAGACCTCTTCCTCATCTGAGAGCATCTACCTGTGTCAGGACCCTATACTCTGCAGCATCAATGAAGCTAATGTGATGCTGTATCCAGACTATGGATGCAACTATTATTAACACATCATTATGCACTATAGTGACTGTCATCCAAAACTAGAAATGAAGAAATATCTGAAATAAAAGATTTCATGGAGCCATTAGATAGTAGCAGAAGGAATTGATTCCTGGGACAAATTTTCATAGCTCTCAACAGTAGCTAGGGTAGGTGACAGTTGGGAAATAGTCATTGTAGGCACTAAGTATTTTTTTTTATAAACTTTGAGGGAAGAATTGTGTCCTGTGATGGCTAAAGATGAGAGGGGAAAGATCACAGCAAAGGCAACATTTTGGGAAAGGAGCATGGTGTCTGGGAACTTGTTTGAGACAGGGTCTCACTGTGTAGCTCTGGCTGGCCTCAAACTCACAGAGCTCTGCCTTTTCTGCCTCCAGAGTGCTACAATTAAAGGCATGTGCAACTAGTTTTTACTGGGCATCTGGTTTCTTCCGGATTGGTTGGACTAACCATTTGGGTTGTTCATGCATAAATACAGCTCAGTAACCCTGGTGGTGGAGGGATTTAAGTAAAGACTCATAAACACGAACAATCATTCTTGTTGGGTCTCTAATTTGTTGCTAATCAATTTCCCTTCCTTTTCATTCCAGCCTTTGGTCTTCTTAAATCAAGAACATCTCAGAATTTTCCCTTTATCTCCTTATCTTTGACTGAAGATATGAGGTGAAGGAATTAAAGCTTCACTATCTTTAATGCATATTACATAAGAGCCTTCCTTTCTGATCAAGTCTTTTAATTTATTCTAGGGTGGGTTAGGGCCAACTGACTTGTCTAAAATGTGAATTTAGATCTCCTGAGATGAGGGCAGATATTTTAGTTTCCTTCATACCTTCCCTTAATAATGTGCGGCAGAGACAAAAAACAGACAGCTCATTTATAGATATAGAATATATTTTGAGTGGTGCACTCCCCACGTGTTCATTAAAGAAAATGACAACAATAGAGCTCTTAAAGGGACACAAGTTGAGGAGCCTAGAAACCGTCATCACATTGAGCGTTCTCCATTACTAGAAGAACATTCCTAAGGTGAACCTTGGGACCTAGGGTGGGTTTCTGTGTTGAGTGGCGTAAGCCAATCTAGGACAGTGCCGAGGACAATGTCGGGGCTGGCCTGATACTGAGACAGAACCATGCTGTCCAGGGTTCGGCCGGAGCTTACTGTCTAGAATATGGGGCGCAGTTAGGAAGGAAGCGATCACTGACTTCTCAGCGGGTGTAGATTGGGCCTTGGGCCCTCTGCAGTTCTCTGCCTTGGCTTTCTGGGTGGGGCTTTTGGCTTGAGGCAGACCCTTGCCAACATTTTCTTTACTGGTTTTGGCCACTGTTGCAGGTGTTGAGACCATGGGTTCCACGTGTGTTTTGCCTTTTATCTTGGGGTTAATAGACTGAAGAAAGGATTTCACCTTATTTTTCAAGCCAGCCTCTGGAAGGCTAGGGCTAGCTTGAGGAGAGGTTGGCATCACCCGCCCCTGCCCCCGTGAAATGCGGTCTTGCCTAGTTTGAACCCGAAAAGGCTTTCCCTGAATTAGTGGGCGTGGGAAAGGAATGCCCTGGGAAGCCCGGGAGGCCACAGGCTGGGGGACCTCAGCAATCCTCGCATGTTCCTGGATGGCATTTGCCTTGGTTTGACTGTCTTGCGTGTCATGCTCAGGTTCCCTCTCCATGAAGACTTCTGGAGGTGGATCCGGGAACTCCAGCTCAGGGGTGTTCTGGGGGCTGGGTGGACAGGGATCCTCAGGATGAAAGCTATGACTGTGCTGTGAGGAGCCCTCGGGTGTCCCGTGCACAGGCCCCTCTTCTGGCTCCTGGTCTCCATCACGGTGTGTTCCTTCACTGGTTGGGGAAAGCCCAAGACCTGTATCCCCTTCTCCAAGGTCCCCCACTGCCTTGGGTTTCCCTGGCTCTTGGCTCTCTTCTGTCAGCGTGGGGGCATGGTCTGAGTACTTACTCTTGCCTGGGCCTTGAGGCTCAGTGCTAAGGGCTTCCTCTAGGTTGGGCTTTTCCCCACTGGTCTCCATCTGAACACAGGGCACTTGGGCCTCGGTCACATTCCTGAGTTGTGAGACCTTGGAGTCCCACTCGACAGAACCCTGGGGCACTGCTTCGGAACTAGGTTTCTTTTGCTGGTGGCACACAGCCTGCACTTCAGTGGCTGGCTGTTTTTTCAGGTGGTCAGTACTTGCATCTGGGGCTGGAGGAAGGTCACCTGAATCGGGCAGTTTCTGTAGCTCTGTGCTTTCTGGGATACTGAGACTCCTGAGAAACTCCTGTATGGATTCACTCTCTAGGTCAACTATAGCTAGTTCTTTGTACTCCCTTTCCTTTTCAGAAATTCCAAATTGCATCGCTAGGACCTTTCTTTTCAGGTGGAAATTCAGCTTTGCCAAGATATGTGTGTTTAACAAATGGATGTCATGAGTTTGGCAGTCTGTCTTTCCTTCCACCTGCACTTCAGGCTGTAACTCTTCTGTAATGTTGGCAGAAGCCTTGTTGTCATCCTGGGTACAAGACTCAAATGGACCTTTACTAGAGGTCCTAGCTTTTGGTGGGCTTTTGACAGGTAGGGACATCATCTCTGTGGTTCTATGTTGGCTAGTGACTGCTGGGGATGTGGGCCTAGAGAGAGCCACACAGTAAAGGGCAGGAAGACCTGACAGGAAGGCCAGATACTTATGCTGTAAAGTTGTCTCCAGTTTCTTAATGGTTTCCTTAGATAGGGCTTGGGGCCGTTTACAGTGTTCAATGAGAGTGCCTGATAGGGCCTTCTTCTCCTGGTCAGCGTTACTTTTACTTTCTGGGTATAGCTTCAGGTGTTGGCTTTGTGGAATCCAAGAGAAGGGGACTGTTGTTATTTTGCATTCCCAAGAGCTCCAGACTTGGGCCGGGACCTTGCCCTGGTGGATCTGATCACATTTAGAATCAAAGTGGCTCTTCAACATTGCCTTTGCCTGGACAAACAAGTGAGGCATGAGGATTGGCCCTTTGTCCACTGCGGATGCGAACCTGTCACCAGACCCATCAGCCTCTGGGCTGCCTGGCTTTGGGATGCTCACACTGGATAGTGCCCGGCTGCGGCTGCAGGACAGGGCGTGTTCGTTAGCAGAGGAGAGCAGCAGGTGAATGGAGCGCTGGATCCTCTGGGGCAGGCCCCAGCGGATGTGGATCAGCTGCTTCTGCAGGTGGAATTCCAGCAGCCTGCGCACGTGCTCTGGGAAGGAGAATTTCCTGGTGGGATATGAGAAGGCGTTCCTCGGCCAGGAAGCTTTTACAGTCTTAGCTTTCCCATGTGGTTCACACAGCGTGTGCCTCTGGCGGTACTGATTTCTCAGGAAGACACCCGACAGGCCCCACTGAAGCTTCACCTGCCTCTCTAGGACGTGGCGTTCCAGTGCTTCACACTCAGCCAGAGTCAGAAAAGGGACAAGGAACTGTAGTTCTTCATGCTCGTGGGAAGTCTTGACATCTGGAGAAGCCAGGGAAGAGGGAAGGGCTGACTTACATGGAGTTTGGGGCAAGAAGGGGAGTGAGAGCTCCTTTGTGTGCCTAGGATCTGTAGAGGAGGACTTGGGCACGTTCTTGTTCTTAGAGACACTGTGAATGCTCAAGGAAGTAACATCCAGGGACTCACTGTGAAGAGACGGAAGGCCACAGAATAACTGACTATAATATTCATTCTCCGGAAGATTGCTCCCGGAGTCATCATCTTGTGCCCTAGTGGGTGGACTGGAGGCACTTAGGTGTTCTTCATGAGAGGGCAAGTATTCATATATTTGGTGCCAGTGCATTCTTTGTTTTGAGTTTATAATGGACCATTCGGAAACCCAGCAGGTATGCTGGGAAATGGTCCCAGCTTTGTTCATAGGGACCTCAGAAGCACTGCTCAGAACAGAAGAAAGCATATGTTTTCTAGATCGACAAAACAATGCCGGGTCTGGCATGAGCTGCCTCAGGGACTCCTCCACACGTCTGGGAAGGCCCCATTTCTGGAAATGTATCCACTTTTTTACATGTAGTTCAAGAAGCCTGCGGACTTTAGGACTGAGTAATGGCACATGGGAAGATAGCACTGAGTCCATATGCAAGGACACAGAATGTGTCAAGTTTGTGATCTCTGGGTTCAGGGATAGTAAAGACACAGAGGACTTCAAGGGATGCTGGTCTTGACTTTCCTGGACAACCTTTGGTTGGCTTTGCATTATTTTTTCCTCAATCATTAAAACCACAGGTTCCTCAAGCCTTGAAGAAACCACAGTTTCTGAAATGATGGGCATGTCTGCCAGGTCAAATTTCTGATCTAGCTGGAGGTCATCAGCCCAGCATTCTTGGACACTGACTGCATTGATTGACTGTGTTAAGTGTTCTGTTAGTTGTGCTAGTGTTGGAGTCTCAGATGCTAGTGAAAGATGTCTGGAGTGCCTGGAATGAAGCTCCATGTTCCCCTCAAAAGGCACACTGGATATAGGCAACATGTCCAGGCAAGAAGAGTCCTGTGGCAGTCCCAGCAAAGCAGGGGAGATCTGGCTTTTATCACTCTCCAGCAACTGCTGAATCTCTAGAGTTGCAGAATCACAAATTTGGCAGCAGGGATCTACACACAGGAGCTGCCGCACATTTCCCTCCGTGGGGAGCCAGCTTTGGCTAGGAAGAGAAAAATAGCCACCATTAATGATGGAATGACATCTAGCTCCTTGGAGGAATGTATCTGGGGATTGCTGTGCCCTTTCCTCCAGTCCCACACTTCTGAGCTAGCACTGGCAAATGAGGTCTTTGTGGGAACCACTCAAAATATGGGATGTCCCTGCTGCTGTACCCAGGAAATCATTGGGGAACATTCACACTCTCTAGAAATTAAGTAGAGGATATGATGATGGGCTGAAGGTGTCCCAGCAACTGCTCCCCCGCCCCCAGACAGACAACAGGAAGTAATGTCAGTGGGGTCCAGGCAGACCCAGGGCTTTTTGCCCTTGAAAAGGAATAGCTAGAAGCAGATATGACATGTGACTTCTTTATGCTAAATCCACTCTCTTGACAATTTGGTGTCTGAGTGCAACACCAGCAACGTCCTTTGCAAAATGTGCACTAGTCAGTTCTGAACTGCAGAGCTGCTGAGATCCTAACAGCAGTGGGTACTGGGTGGCTCTTCCCTCCTGAGGTGTGTGTGAACCATCTCTGCTCTCAAAACCCTCTCAGCTCCAGTGTGTTTTTCCATCAGATATCCCTTTCCTCATGCCAGCCCAGGCCAGGAAATCACGGTTTAGACCACAGAGTTCAAGAGGTCACCTTTTCATGATAGAGAGCAGATTCCACGGCTTCTCGGCTTCTTCTTGGGAAAGTCTCCTGGCTGAGGAATCAGGACACAGTGTTATGTAGTGAATGAACATTTAGAGATGTTCTATAGGAAGGCCTCTGGCTCAGCGAGAGACATCTGAAGTCCTAGACTCGGTACTCTAAGGCTTGTGTTTGTATGTAGCACTGCTATTTAAAATTTGATGTCCCTGCCTAATTTCATTTGATCTTTGCAACCACCTGAAGGTCATCAGTATTATGCCTATTTTTCGGATGGCTGAATGAGTTGAATTTTACAGGGTCATAAAACTAGTTTTTTTTTCAAAATAATTTATTTAAATTTATTATATTTGCATTGGTGTGAAGGTGTCAGATCCCCTGGAACTGGAGTTACAGACAATTGTGAGCAGCCATGTGGGTGCTGGGAATTGAACCCAGGTCCTCTGGAAGAACAGCTAGTGCTCTTAACCACTGAGCCATCTCTCCAGCCCCTAAAACTAGTTCTTAATCAGGTTTTCTCTTTCCTATGACAAAATACCTGATATTAGTAATGTAGGGGAGAGGTTTATTTTGGCCCCCAGTTCCATCCATTGTGGCATGAAAGACATGATAAAATTGTGAAAGTGAAGCCCAAGTTATAATGGAGGCCCTAGGATGGTAGAGATGCCAGGGATATGGAAAGTCGGACACGGAATGCTAGTGGTACTGAGCACAGCCAGTCCTAGAGAGAGCCTAGATGTGTTGCAAGTGGCAGGGCCATAGGAGTGTACCTTTAAGGATTACAGCCCACTTCCATTCTGCATGAACTCTGCTTCTGCACCGTACCCTGATGTGAACAAGCCGTGCTGCAACTCTTGCTGCTGTGAGACAAGCTACTCAGCCACTATGCCTTCCCTGCTGCGATGGACTAACTAAATCGGAAGCTGGGAGCCAAAACAAGCCACTCTCCTGTGTTCTTCTAGGTATGCCATCACCGTGATGAGAAGCAGCAGTAAACCCTGAATGATCTCTTGCTGTACAGTGACCTATAACACTTCCGTAATTGCTTATCCTGAAGGGTATTCGGTAGAACATTTTGGAGCACCCCATATTCTCAGTTCCCACCCACAGCAATCTTCTCTGTAAACCATAAGCTGTAGAAGAAGAGTCTCAGAAGTTGGAGCACTTGGCACTGGGCAGGGTCATGGAGAAGAGGAGGTGGGAGCTCTCCCGGGGGAAGGGGTCAGGAGACGCTGGGACTTTACCTTGTGTTGCTGCATCTCTAGCCCTTTGCCTGACTTTTCGGTGGCGCTTAAAGAGAAAAATTACATTGTGAAGTTAGGACTCCATTTTCTTCTTCATGTCTAAGATGAAAGATCGTATACATTTCCCTTCCCTATACGTTATATGCTCCCTTACATTGCCTTACCTAGACTCCGCCTTTCTTTCCACCTGAACCTTTCCCTTCTCTGCTTACTTCTCAATCACTTAAGGTTCTCTGCCCTCTTTCCTCACACCTCTACTCTTGTATGAACTTCTGTGGAGAGGCCGGCACAGGGAAAACAGCTGCACAGGTATACCTGCCAGTGTGAGGACACCTGCTCACTACGTCCTCCAAGTAGAGAAACCCTCATCAGGAGGTCTTCTGAGATCCAGTGTGGTAGTTTTTCTATTATCTAATTCTCAACTCAAGACAAACAGGGAGGCTGTTGGCTTTCTATTTGCAGTGCATTGCAGGGAGGGCCTGGCGAGGAATTATTTATAGGTCCTCTGTAACCACTTCCTTTCTTTTCTATGTCCCTTGACACAAAATGGGGGCAACCTGGAGAAGCATTTAGGATTTAAAAGTTATTTATCTAGGCTTAAAGTAGTTCAAGTTTAGTCAGTGTTTTCCTACCCGGCAGCAGCTCTTTTTAGGTTCCAATTTCAATCCCTGGTAACTCCGTTTTACTTGCCAGGCAATTAGAAAAATGATGAAGATGGAGCTATAGGTACATAAAGGAGAACTGATGTCCCACAGAGAACAAGCAGAGCTCAGCATGGCCTAAACCTCATTAACATGAGGGGACCAGTCATCTCTGCATCTAGTCATTCAGGGGTCTAAGTGCCTAATGGCTCTCAGCACTGGCCATTGTCATGGCTGCCTCACAGAGGATAGAATTAGGACACTGGAATGCATCACAAAGGCCTCTGTTCCACAGAGGTTGTTCCAGTGGAACTTCACTCTGTAGAAGTCTCTCTCTCTCTCTCTCTCTCTCTCTCTCTCTCTCTCCTCTCCCTCTCTCTCTCTTTCTATTCTCTCTTTCTCTCTCTCCTCTCTCTGATTGTGGTGTGTGTGTGTGTGTGTGTGTGTGTGTGTGTGTGTGTGTGTGGTGTGATGTTGTGTGGCCATCTGCAAAGGTTTTCATGGACCCTGCAGGACTATAGGTGCCCATCTCAATATATATATATATATATATACTATATATATATATATATATATAATATCATCCTTATTTCCTTTGTCTCCCACACCAACCTCTTTATTCAGCTTCCTCTCCCACAAATGTACAGTTGCTTATCTTCAGAATCTTGAGGTCTTTGGCACACAGGGAACCTTGAAAGAAAGAGTGACTGGAGAGAGACCTCCTCTCACCCCACATCTGACTTGGAAACACACAGGAGTTTAGAGGGTATGGCATGGCTATGGCTTGGAAATGGAGAGCTTTGATTTTTCAGACAAGAGGTTACCAGAGATTAAAACTACAAGAGGGGCTGGTTGTGACCGATGTGATAAAGCCAAGGTGGCGGTATCTTTAAATGACACCATTCAGGGCAGAAAGAAGACCTACAGTGTGTGGGTGGCGAATATCTGTGAACATGGTCTTCCTCCAAGGTACAACACTGGTGTAGCACACTCGTGGAACTCCACCCAAGACAAGTTTGCACCCAGGGGAAGCTTCCTGCATGCTTAGGGTGATGGATGCTCACAAAAGCGGGTTTAGTGGTCATTTCTGTCGGTGGCTGCCAATGCCTCATTGCTTATGGTTGGATGTATGGCTTTTTACTGAAGATTTTTTTTTCTCTCTCAAATTTGGATCTAGGAAAATTTCAGTCAAGGCAGGCATTTTTCAATTCAGTCCCATGACCCGTCACTCCTATATTCTAACTAAATATTCATGTTACCTGCTTGGCCTTTGTGGCTATTGTAATAGGCCTCTGACACCCTAGCATTTTTGAACACCCTTGAAAAGCTTATGCTGGTGACAGTGCTTTCAGGCAAAGAACTCTATGAAGAGCCTGTTTGTCCTTCCAGCACCCAGTCTTCCACCCTACTGGTTTAATGGACACACAGTGTCTGTAATGCCAAGAGTACAAAGACATTTAGGGTGTCTATTTGTGTCTGATCTCAGGAAACAAAAAAATCTAATTACAAAGATTAATTTGAAGGGACCAGCTCCCATTTCAGCAGCCATAACAGCTGAACACGTGCTTGTCTGACCTTGTCCTAGTCACTAGAAAGTCAGATGCCTGCCTCGTGGCAAGGAACCAATCAGAAGTTAGCTGGTGGCCCTATGCTTTACAGCTCTGGGTGTGCTTTATGAACAAGTGCACAGCAATGACTTGCAGAGCATAGCAACTACCCTGGGAGGGCCTATGGGCCAATCAACACAGGGCAAGCCCTCCAAGCCTGGAGCACACCAATCCTGAGGCTGTGTGTACTGTTAGACACTCCCCTTACGCTGCCCTACAAGATCTCTATGCAGCTGGTTCAAGCTGTCTTTTGTAGCCATCTGCCATGGCGGGTGGATGAAAGACCCGAACTAACATGGGGTTAGCTTGGTAAACAACAATAAAGCCTCATGCTGTTTGCATCAAGCTTTCGAATCCGCCTGGTGATTGGGGTGACCGAGGTCCTGGGCTGAGACCCTGGAGGCCTGAGCTTTGGGGGGGGGTCTTACAAATTCAAGTAAAGTAAGAGTTAACAATGGGATAAATAGATGTTTATGCCCATCGTATACTTGAAATGATCCCATTTCTGAGAAGAGGAATCATAATAAGGTCCTGGTTATCAGGAGTGGGCTCCTGGACTCCTGAGTAGTTAGAATTTGGCTTAAAATTGTTGGCTGTGCTTCAGAACTGTTCCTAAAAGGATGAAAACTTACTAACAAATATATAAACTAAGGAATGGGCCATAAAGTTCATCTGGCAGTAAGAAATGCAGGGTTTCTCTTGAACTGGTACAAGTGAATAGGTGTGAAAGCAAGGGTGGGGAAAGATTTGAGCAGGGTTGAGACCCTACTAAGGGAAGTCTGACATTTATTCAGGTCACTAGCATTGACTTTTTTCTTAATGTAGGCATATATAGTACAAAATAGGAACACACACAGACACACAGAGTACAAAATAGGAAAGGCAAAAGGCACATTTCTTTCCCATCTTTATCTCCTTCCACTTAATTTTTTTGTTCATGTGTTTCAAAATTACATTAGCATAGTGTGATGGTTTGAATGAGAATGGCCCCATAGGCTCATGTGTTTGAATGCTCGGTCCTCAGTTAGTAGAACTGTTTAGGAAGGATTAGGAGGTGTGGCCTTGTTGGAATAGATGTGACACTGGGCGTGGGCTTTGAGGTTTTAAAAGCCTATGCTAGGCTCAGTCTCGCCAATCTCCTCTCCCTACAACTTGCACATTAGATGTGAGCTCTCAGCTATTTCTCCAGTATCATATCTGACTGTCTGCTGCCATGCTTCCTGCCCTGGTAATAATGGACTAACCCTCTGAAACTGTAAGCAAGCCCCCAGCTAAATGCTTCCTTCTATAAGTTGCCTTGGTCATGGTGCTTCATTACAGTAATAGAACAGTGACTAAGGCATATAGGAAGCATGAATACAAAGCTGGTTATGTGGCTTTTAAGGCTTGGAATCCTTTGGAGCCACAGGTTAGAGAAGCTTTTTTTTTAATTTTTTTTTGGAAATGAGCTCACGTTTAATTGTGATATTTTAAAATTATACAAGTTTAGACTCTTAAAATGACAGGAAAACATCACCAATCACAGATTGAATGGGTTTAATAAGTTTATCCCTTCAATTCCTATATGAAGCACCCAATATTCCTTAAAATACCAGTGAGACCTGGCAGTGACCAACAGTGAATTTCATCTTCAGGGTTAAGCAGCTCTGATCCTCTGAGCACTCTGTGATGCATGGCACTTGTCCAGAACTGGTACCGCCCCATAGTTGAGGAACTTAAATTGTACCAGTGAAAAAAGCTGTTTCCCCTTCAAGGGGAAGAAAGAAAAGAACAACTCTTCAAAACCCAGCTAGTTTAGCTGTGATCTATCTGTCCCATCTCTTCAGGCTCTTTTTTCTTTCTTTCTTTTTCTGAAACAGAGCAAGAGAGACCAAAACCTAACCTGAGTTACAAGAGAACAAGACAGTGATGGTTCTAGAAGGAGTGACCTGGATCAATTGGAATAATCCTTTACCTCCCACATCCAATGTATGCACATCACAGAAAAACAGTTAACAACAAATTCACAAAATACAGCAGTTAAAATTACAGAGCCCATTCATCCAGGGGTGCTGGAAGGCAGGAAGAAGTGGGGTGGAGGGAAATGACACAGGGTTAATGGGAAAAGAAAAAAACTGTAGCCAGTCAGTCAGTGCAGGCACAGGAGCACAGGAGCTGGCAAATGCTAGAAACAGCTGGAAAACTCCAGTCCTTTCAGACCTAGGGTGGTGGAAAAAAAAAAACCCCACATATTGGAGTTGGGAAGATTCTGCCTTAATGTGCCAGAGACAAAAATTCCAGTTCATCCAAGAGAGGGGAATATATGCAGAGGGCCCTTGGCAGTGGGTCCTGCCTTCCGAGGCAGGGGGCAGAGGGCGGAAAACAGAAAGACCTGCCACATCCCCCACCCAATCCCACCCACCCATCCCCTTTGGACAGCAGGACTCGGTGGTCTGCAGCAGCAGCTTTCAGTTTGGCAGGAAAAGGATGTGGAGAAGGGAACTTCTCTGCAGAGGATGAACTGCTCAGGGCTGACTGCAGGTAGACTGTCCTATGGAAAAGTCTGTTGCTTAAAACGACTACCAAGGAGAAGAGGCACAACTGGAAAAGTTATGCTTTTCCAGGAGTCTTTGTTTCATTGGTGCTGATGATGAATAAAGGAAATAGGATAGAGAAGAGGCGGCCACTGATGATATAGGAAGACTGCATTGCTGTGAGGAGGGCCAAGGGCAAGCCAAATCCAAAGTAGTAAGGCCAATTCCTTTCTATGTTTGACAATTGCCGGTGCATTTCAGTTCCTTTATTGAACCAACGGTACTCAAAGCAGTCTAATGAGCAGAGAAGAAACATATGCAGCAGACCAACCAGCTGACACGCAAGATGGGTGTGGAAGAGACTCACAAACATCCCCTGAATAAGGAAAAGTGTCTGTAGCAAAAGGTTGAAGAGCATGTCAGCAAGCATTTTGCTGACAATGGGGAATGGATGAGGTTTCCTCCCTGATACTTCAAATGCCAAGTCAGCTATATCTTGGAACCAAATGACATTCACAACTTTGCTAAGCACAAATAGCGGGAGCACCCAAAGAGCACTGAACATTGATGTGAGGAAGAGTCCCAGCCATGACCAAACATCTCCATGCAGCGATGGATCACCAATAATCGGGGCTATTACTGATTGAAGCACAGGAATGAACACTTGATAAAACAAGAGGAGACTGAACCAGACTACTCCACCGTTCCAAGCACAACACTGGAAGATTCTACTAACAATACGTGGCTCACTCTCTTGTTTCCACTCTACGCTCTGGGCTCTCCTCTGGGCCAAGGCACTACTTGCCCTTCTTCGGCGCTGTTCCTCTCTCTTCTGCTGGATCCGAGCATCTAGCTTTGAGATGGTACAGATGCCCCAAATGGAGTCTTTGATTCCCCTTCCAACGTCCTGCAGAAAGGTTTTTGACACTGTCAGCCATCTCTTCACTGCCCAGACTATCAATTACAGAAAGGAAGTACCCCCAAATCTCTCATCACATCATCCTGCTGTGGCAGCTCCACTTGGTTTGCTTGGTCGGCATTCAGCTGCCCGCTCCGCCCCGGGGCTTCCGTGAATTGTGCCCACACTGGGCATCTAGAGAAGCTTTATAATGATGTACAACTTAGTGGGCCATTCTGGTGGGAGAACAGAAGACCAGAATGCTGATAGGAACATGGGCAATAAAGTGCATGCTTTTGAGGTTTCAGAGAACAGGGACTTTATTGGGAACTGGACTAGATGTCATTCATGTTACATTCTGGCAAAGCATATGGCTATATTAAGTCTACGTCCTGAAAGTTTAAGTGAGGCTGAATTTTAAAATAATGGACTAATTTGTTTGACAGACGAAATGAAATTTCAAGATAGCATAGCATCCAGGTTGTTATGACATTGCTTACTCTTAGCCAGAATTATGATGACAGAAAGTGGAAAGATAAGACCATTGTGTAGTTTGGTCAGAAAAGGAGGGTGAACTCAGTTGTGGTAGTTTGAATGATAATGTCCCCATAGGCTCTTGTAATTGAATGCTCAGTCTCTATGGAGTAGAACTGTTGTTTGAGAACAGTTTGGAAGGATTAGGAGGCATGGCTTTGTTGGAGTAGGTATGTCCTTGTTAGAGGAAGTTTGTCACTGGGAGTGGGTTTTTAGGTTTCAGAAGCTCATACCAGGCTCAATCTCACTCTCTCTCTCTCTCTCTCTCTCTCTCTCTCTCTCTCTCTCTCTCTCTCTGGCTCCAGATCAGGATGCAATGCTCTCTGCTACAGTTTCAGCACCATGCCTGTCTTCTTCTTGCCATAATGATCAAGTTAGACTTTTCTTTCTTTCTTTCTTTCTTTCTTTCTTTCTTTCTTTCTTTCTTTCTTTCTTTCTTCTTATTTAATTTTTTTTTTTTTTTTGGTTTTTCGAGACAGGTATTGTTTTGGAGGCTGTCCTGGAACTCTCTCTGTAGACCAGGCTGGCCTTGAACTCACAGAGATCCAACTGCCTCTGCCTCCAGAGTGCTGGGATTAAAGGCATGGGCCACCAACGCCCAGCCATGTCAGACTTGTCTGTGAAGCAGAAATTTTAAAGGACTGGCCTACCTTGTCTTGGCAAAGTTCAGTGGTCAACTTCCTTTGTGTCCTGCTTGTCCAGTTTGGATAGCATACTGTCAGTAGCTGAGCCAAGGGCAGTTTCTTGCCCAGTAGCTCGTTAGCTTTGCCACATTGAAAGCTAACTCCATATGGAGGTTCTACGGTGTCCATCATCTTCTCTGAAGTAGATTGGTGCTGCCAGGAGCAGACATGTCTCACTGTCATGAAAAGCCTTATGTTATTATGACATCTTAAATGACATATTCTGTAGATCTCTGAAGTGTTTGAAGACTACCACCTGTCTATCTAAAAATCTCTGTTTGACCTTGAAAACATTATTAACATAACTACAAGTTTGATTGTTATGGGCAACTAATTACTAACTTGCATTTCTTAATTATTCTAAACAGTTTATAATAATAGCTTTCAAAACATTCCATTTTTAAATGAGCTACATAGGTACAATACCTTAAACAAGAGTAGAAACATATATACAGTGTGTTATAACAAAAAACCTTAAATTTGTATCGATATACAAAAATCCATACCAATGTAAAATATTTGAGACTACTAGGTGCTTTTTAGTAGATTTAATAATCTACCCTCTTATCCTATCATTCCTATATCCCCCTTTTTTTACTAGGTAGGAGAGAAAGAAGGATGGGGAAAGAAAAACCAAGAAAGAAATCTCTTAATTCAACTTCATTTGTTAGTTAGTTTCCTCCCTGACCAGGACTAATAACAACTTGCAACTAACTCTCCTAAACAATGACAAACATCCATAACCCACTGAACAACCAAAAACTATCCATCCATCTCTCAGGATGTGGGCATTATGTTTTGTTTTGTTTTGTTTTTTGTTCTTTTGTTTTTCTGAGACAGTGTTTCTCTGTGTAGCTTTGGAGCCTGTCTTGGCACTTTCTCTCTAACCCAGGCTGGCCCTGTACTCACAGAGATCCACCTGCCTCTGTCTCCTGAGTGCTGGGATTAAAGGCATGTGCCACCACCACCCAGCAGGCATCATGTTCTTAAAATTACTTCTTCTTGCCTGGAGGCACCAACATCTTTAAGAGAACATGAGAAAATTAGGATAATGATCAAGTCCTGGGAGAACTAGCTGTATCATTTGCTGTCCAGTCTCTGTGTGACAGGAAACTGCAGCACTTATCTGAAGTCCTGGCTGGAGTAGTCTGCGAAGCTGGATTGTCTCAGTAGCTCTGAAGTTGTTCTGGATGCCGATTTTTGAGGAAACTGTAACAGAGGCGTTCTGAGAGGCTGGTCACCTGGGCTACTTGTCTTCATTGGTGTCTGGTCTTTTTTTGTTTTTTTTTTGTTTTTTGTTTTTTCTTTTTTGAAAACACACAGCTGTTAAAGGTAACATTCATATCTGCATTAACACAAGTATGGGATATGCAGTATGCAAAAATCAGCAAAATAAGATTTTCTGTTCTATGTTTGAGCAGGTAAAAGGCATCTGCCAACTTTATGTTTGTTTGGACTGCATAACCAAACTGTAATATAAATCTCCATCCATGCCATATGCAAGGATGACATGTAATAATAAGTCATGAGAACTCTGTAGCCAACCAGATTTATCATGTCTCATCCAGTCCCAGAGTTGCTCCCATGTAGAGGGATCAGCATATGTATCACCTGTCTTGTAGTTCTTCTTGGTTTCTTCATGTCTGCAGCCAAGATTTTCTGATCTTTATTAATTCTGAAGGAATCCATAGCTTTTGTTTCCTGTGGAAGCAAAAGCATAACCTCTCCCCCAATGCACCATATTTCCTGACTTTCATTCTGAAGTTAAGACATCCGTAAGATATATAGGCAGGTTTAATTTAGTAGTTTTTTACTATCCAGTGTCTCTCCTCGGCTGTTGTTTTTTGTTCATTAGCATTTAAAAACATAAAGTTAATAAAGCATTATATAGGATCCAAACATCCTATATAATATTTTCCATCCTTATGTGGCTAATTTTTTTATATTACTTTATTCAAATTATTTTTTCTATGACTGTCTTTACCCATTTTCTTTTCTTTCTTATCATCTAAGCACATTTTTAAGCATACTGTACATGTTCAGAGGTTTTTTTCAGTCTGGACCTGGCTTTCTGTGCACTATGACTCTAGAGCCCTTGTGTGTCTACAGCTCCTTTTAAGGCTCAGCTTAGCATTTGGTGCCGGTGGCTGTTTCTGTCCCTCTTGGATCCATGAGAGCCGAACCTCATGCCATAGGTATGGGTTGGGAGCCACATTTACCTTCCCCAGCTCTGGGAAGTTGCCGGGCCTGTTCTGCAGCAAGCATTTCTGTCTTAATCTCCTGCCAGGGGGTGCACCAGCTGCTGTACACTTGGATATTTGTGCCCATTGTTGGAAACCACATATAGCTGGTTTTTCTTTGGAGTGCCAGCTCCCAAACAATGACACAGAGACTTCTTTTTTAAGTATGAAAGCTTGTTAGCTTAGGCTTGTTCCCAACTAGGTCTTAAAACTTAAATCAACCCATTTACATTAATCAATATTTTACCACATGAACTTGTTACCTCTCCTCAATACAGTGTATGCCTGACTTTCTCCACTTCTCACTGGTGAATTCCCTGTGCCTCAGATTCCTCCCAGAGTTCCTATCTCTCTCTCTGGAAGTCCTGCCTGTCTTCTTCTGACTAGCTATTGGGCATTCAGATCTTTATTAAGCCAATCAGAAGGGTCTTATGTGGGGGAGGTTAAACACATCTTCAGAGTGTACAAAAAGATTATGCTGGGTGGTGGTGTCACATGCTTTTAATCCTAGCACTTGGGAGGCAGAGGCAGGTGGATCTCTGTGAGTTCAGGCCAGCCTGGTCTCTGAAGGGAGTTCCAGAACAGTCGGAACTGTTACACAGAGAAACCCTGCCTAGATAAAAAAAAAAAAAAAAAAAAAAGACTATCCCATAACAGCTTTCTTTTCTAAAAGTTGCCTTGGTCATGGTGTTTCTTCACAGCAATAGAACAGTAACTAAACTATCAGTTAATGTTGTTGTGGACTAGATAGGCACAAACAAAACAGCTGCAATTGAATAGATACCACAAACCTTGCACCAAAACAGTAGGAAAAGTTCCTTGAAGACAAGACCCAACCACTGAAAGCTTTGACTATAAGGTATAAACTCATTTAAAAGGGTGGTGCCTAAAGAGAGAGTGCCTGAGAAGATAGTGCCTGCAGGGCACCCCGATTAAGCAGGGTTGCCTAGGGAAGCATTCTCTCGGATTCAGCCACAAAAACACAGATTGCAGCAGCTATTTTGCAGGTTACATTTTGAGCAGAAGTTGGTGTAATCATCCATGCAATGCAGCCATGCAAAATGCAAGAATATGTGGCCATGGAGGTTCACACTAAGGTCCCAGAAAGCAATGTGCAGCAGATTGTGTTCCTTCTATGGAACTCACAAAAGAGTGGGCTGTGTGCAAAACTGTGAAGGCATGTAAGTTGCAATGCAGAGTCCAGGATGATGGTGATTCCAGGTTTGTGGGATGTCTGTTGAGGAAAGCTCCAGGCACTGAGTGGAGCAGCCTGAGAGGGAGGCCACATACACTGCAGATAGCATCACCGTAAGAGCAGGGCCCCCTGCAGCCCAGATGTTGCCATAATAAGTCCCAGATGCTTGACATGAAGCTTCAGGAACTTGTGTTTGTTCTGCTGGGATTCTGTTTTGCTTTGGTCTTTCCTGGCTAGCTGTCTCTATTTCTCACCTTTGTAATGTTTCATTGAAGGTAGAACGTATTCAACTTATTTTTTTGATTTAACATGGAACACAGGTAAGAGATGGCTTTGTATTTCTTAAGAGACTGGTATTTTAAACAGCACCAATATTGGTAAGACTCTGGGTGCTTTTGAAGCTAGAATCAATGCATTTGCATTATGAGATGGTCATGAGCCTATGAGGACCAGGAGTGGAATGCCATAATATAATGGAAATGTTCCCCATGGGCTCACATATTTGAACACCTTGTATCCAGCTGATGGCACTATTATTAGAAGTTATGGAACCTTCTAGGAGGTGGAACCTGGAAGAAGCAGTTCACAGGAAGGTATCTTTCCACTTTCTGATTGGTTATATGGTATAACTAGCTGCTTATGTTCCCGCTGTTGCAACAGCCCTGGCTGCCGTGGCTTCCCTGCATACCCCCTGCACACAAGCAAACTCTTCCTCCCAGAGTCATTTAGGACACTAAGGATGAGATGCCTCTCTTCTTACACTGCTTGTTGGATTTCTTTGACGAGAGTAGAAGTTAGACAGAGGCAATGAGGTGAGCTGTCTGTCCCTTAGGTGGGGAGGTATTAAGGAATCTCTGAAGAAAGAGCTTTCCGTCCTATCAAAATGTCCATTTGTTATGATAAAGCGACTGGGGGACCTTGGTGGATTCCATGGCAGGTGAGGGTGACTGAGGCAAGGGTGGCCCAGGTTGGGGTGGGGGGACACCGACGGCGGGGGTGGGGGTGGGATGGGACATGACGACAAACATGCCAGACAGACGGAGCTTATTAGAAAAGGCAAGGGGGAAAAGGAACTAATAAAGAGGTTAAAAAAAGACACAGAGACACAGTACGAAGAGAAGAGGAGACAGGAAAAATCCTGTCTGCCCCAGGGGAACAGCAGGAAAGAGAGACAGAAGGAGAGCAGGAAAGAGAGCATAAGTGAACAGAGGCCTTTCTGTTAAAGGGGTCCTTTGCACCTGGGCTGACCAGGGTACTGCCTGAGTGCATTCTGCCAGGTGACAGCAACAGGCCAGCATAATCCTTACACCATTCTTAAAGATTTTTGAGGAATGTATGGAAGTCCTAAACCAAAGGCAACAGTCTCCCACTAGAGAAAAAAAAATAAAAACACATTTCTACCTCCCACACCCTAGTTCTGAAGACTGAACTCCGGGCTTGCCTGTGCTGTTATGTTATCAATTTGACACATGCTTGGATAATCTGAGAAGAGGAAGCTTTAATTAAGAAGATACCTGTATTATATTGATCTGTTGGCATGTCTGAGGAACATTTTCTTGGTTAATGAGTGTGCTACTTCTGGGCAGGTGGTCTTGGGTTGAGTAAGAAAGCAGGCTGAAGATCCAGGCAGCGGAGCAAGCTGGTAAGCAGTGGCCCTCCGTGACCTCTGCTTCAGCTCCTGCCTCAGGTTCCTGCCTCCAGGTTCCTGCCCTGACTTCCCTCAATGATGGACTGTGATTGGATATGTAATTGGGCTCCCCCTTCCCTTTCCAGGTTGCTTTGGTCATGGTCTTTATCATAGCGATACAAAGCAAACTAGGACACGGCCTTAAGCACACCAGGCAAGTGCTCCACCACTGAGCTACATTTGTAGCCCTTGGCTTGTCAGCTGGCCTTGAACTTGCTGTCTAGCTCAGGCTGCATTTAAACTTTTTGTCTTCTGAGTGATGAGATTAAGGGCATGTGTCACTATGCCCCGATTTAACTCAGTCTTCAATGCTTTATAATATATGCCCGCCTGTTTCCATAATAAAATACCATGACAAAAAGCCATTTATGGAAGAAAGAGGTTATTTTGGCTTTCAGTTCCAAAGGGGGAGGGGAGGGGGGGAGGGGGAGTCCACAATGGTAGGGAAAGCATGGCGTGGTGGCTTGAGCAGGAAGCTGGGTGATCACATTTCATATGCACACAGGAAGCAGAAAGGGAGAACAGGAAGTGGGGCAAGGCCATGCATCCTCAAAGCCCACCAAAGTACATCCCAGCGATGTACTTCCTCCAGTAAAGCTTCACCTCCTAAAGATTCCATTACTTTCCCAAACAGGGCCGTCAGCTGGGTACCGAGTCTTCAAATACTTGAGACTATGGGGGACTATGGGGGACGTTTCTTATTTAAATACTGTCTTAGTCAGGGCTTCTATTGCTGTGAGAAAACACTAAGACTAAAACGCAAGTTGAGGAGGAAAGGGTTTATCTGGCTGACACTTCCAGATCCTAGTCCATCATTGGAGGAAGTCAGAACAGGAACTCAAGCAGGGCTGGAACCTGGAGGCAGGAGCTGATGCAGAGGCCATTGAGGAGAGCTACTTATTGCTTGCTTCCCTTGGCTTGCTCAATCCACCTTCTTATAGGACCATCTGCCCAGGGATGGCACCACCCACAGTGGATTAGGCCCTCCCCCACTGATCACTAATTGAGAAGATGCCTTACAGCTAGATCTCATGGAATCATTTCTACAACTGAGGCTTGTTCCTCTCTGATGACTCTAGCTTGTGTCAAGTTGACACACAAAACCAGCCAGTTAAAAAACACCACACGTCTTTTTTGTTTGTTTGTTTCTTGGATCATAATGTTTAATATTTATTTTTTTTCTTTTTTTATTTGAATTAGAAACAAGAGGGGACAATCCCAGGTCCCCTCTCCCTCCCCTCCTCCCTTCCCCCCCAACTAAAACCCTACCTATCACATACCCTTTCTTCTATTCTTCCCCTGACTCAACCTTTCTGCTCCCTCATGACCTCTGCATCCTTCCTCTTCTTCCCTTCTCATTCTCGTAGCTCCCTCCCCCCTCTTCCTGTGCTCTCAATTTGCTCAGGGGATGGTGACCCTTTCCCCTTCTCCAGGGGACCATGTATGTCTCTCTTAGGGTCTTCCTTGTTTACTAGCTTCTGTGGCAGTGAAAAACACCACACATCTTTGCACAAAATATTATTATGTGGTAGTCTTTCTGATTTAGTGGATAATTTTAACAGAGAGATAGGATCAAATAGAAATTCTGGAAACAGAAAACATGCTAACAGATGTTGCTTTTGTCAGGTTTATCAGTAGTCTTGACACTGGAGAAAAAATATCAGTGAGCCTAATTCAACAGAAGTTATCCAAGGTGAAATACAAGTGAAAACAAGCCAAATCAAACCAACCAATAAAACTAAAACCAAGCATCCAAGAGTTGTGACACATATCAAAAAGTCTATTATATCTGTAAGACATTCTAGAAACAGACAGACAGGCACACACACACACACACACACACACACACACACACACACACATACGGTGGGGGGACCAAAAGAAGTATTAGAAGAAATAGTCAACAATTCTTTCAAAATAATGAGAAATAATTAAACAATCAAGAAGTGCCACAAAGTTTTATGTCTCGAGGAAGCGGAGCTTCCTTTTGGGCAGTCCATAAACCGAACGTGCTTGCATAAACTACCTTGGTCACGTAGAGGTCAGATCTGTCCTCGTGACAAGACCATCAGAAGTTAGCGTCACTAAGAAGTCAGTCCTGGAACCAATCAGAAGTTAGCTGGTGGCGCTATGCTTTACGACCCTGGGTGTGCTTTACGGACAAGCGCACGACAATGATGTAAGAGCATAGCAACCACCCTGGGAGGGCCTATGGCCATAACAACCAGTTGACCAATCAACACAGGGCAAGCCCTCCAAGCCTGGAGGCACACCAATCCTGAGCCTGTGCGTACCCCTAGACACTCCCCTTACGCTGCCCTATAAGATCTTTTGGGAGACCCAAGGAGCCGTCTTTTCTAGCCGTCTGCCATGGCGGGTGGGTGAAAGACCCGAGCTAACATGGGGTTAGTTCGTTAAATTACAATAAAGCCTCGTGCAGTTTGCAGCAAGCTCTCGAATCCGCCTGGTGATTGGGGTGACCGCGAACCTGGCCTGAGACCCCGGATACTTGAGTTTTCGGGGGTCTAACAATACTACTAAACAGCATCATTATTTAATAACCCAAATCTTCCAATGCTTTACATGATGAAAATGAAAGATGAGCTTATAGTGTGATATTTCTACTTCACACATGTTTTTCTGTGTTGGAGAGAAGTTTGAAAATATGTGGGAAATCCTGCACTGGCGTAACACTGCTTTTGAAAATCAACTGTCAAATGAATAAATGAAAAAAGGTTGAGAGCTACTGCTCTACAGAAAAGATTTAGGAGCCGGAGGAATTGCTCAGCAGTGAAGAGCACTGGCTGCTCTTCTGGAAGAGATGCAGGTTCGATTCCCAGCACCCACAAGGTAACCCACAGACATCTGTAACTCCAGTTCTTGATAGCCAAGACCCTTTTCTTGCTTCCCCAGAAAGCAGACAGTGCACAAACATACATTCAGGAAAAACACCCAGACACATTTAAAAAAAAAAAAAAAGAACAGATTTGGTGGCTGGATGAGACAGCTCAGCCATTAAGGCAGTTACCACCTGACAAACTTGGGTTGTCAGGACCCGTGTGTTAGGACTCTTGAAAGTTCTCTCTCTTTCTCTCTCTCTCTCTCTCTCTCTCTCTCTCTCTTCTCTCTCTCTCTCTCCTCTCTCACACACACACACACACACACACACACACAATTAATAAAGGGAAAAAAAAAGAACAGATCTTGCCAAGATTAGGTAATCTTTGGCCCAGGAACGCTCCCATTAGGTGGAGGAGAGATATCTGTCATGACTTTGGAAGGTTTGTTTGTATCCAGATCCATGAAAGACTCATTAATCACTTACTACACTAGCCAGACAGGTGTTCAACAGGAATCCTGGGGTCAGTTACAACTTGACAGGAATACATTAACGCTGAGAGAAGAGATAGAGTTGCCTCCTAATCATCAGCCATGGGCAGAAGCTGGCATCATTGCTGCCATGGGTGCTAACAGGGGACCAGCGGTGTACTGGACACATACAGATGGAGGAGGTAGAGAAGGAGTTGAAATGGGCTGAATATGGGTTCCTGGAGGGGGAATTGTTGATTCTGGTCATGCCTCCCCTTTCTGCTCCCCCCATATTTGGTTTCTTGCACTGAAAGCTTCATTGGCTAAAACTGAACCACACTAAGAGCAGCAGAGGGGACAACTCTGACTTCTTGTCATCTGTCACCTTCACTGCATGGGTAACTAGTTCACTGGAGTGTGCAAAGTGCTACAAGTCTCTTGGAAGAAAAAAAACAAAAAAGATTTCATAGCTTTTGGGGGAAATGATATTTATAGTAAGATGTAGTAAAGTGTCATGGCTTATTTATTGTCAACTTAACACAAGCTGAAGTCATTTGGGAAGAGCTCCCAATTGGGAAAATGCCTCCACAAGATTTTCAGGTAGGCAAGTACATAGAGCTTATTCTTAATTAGTGATTAATGATGGTGGGCCCAAGCCATTATGGGTGGTGCCACCCTGGGCAAGGTAATGGTCCTGGGGTGTATAAAAAACAGGCTGAGCAGCCTGGGGGACCAAGCCAGAAAGCAGTATTCCTCCATGGCCTCTGCATCATTTCCTGCCTCCAGGATCCTGCCTTGAGTTCTTGCCCCAGCTTCCTTGGTTGATAGACTACAAGTTACAAGATGAAAATAACCCTGTCTTTCCCCAAGTTTCTCTTGGTCATGGTGTTTCACCACAGCAACAGAGACCCTGTCGAAGACACTAGGTAAAAATGATAATTAGAATAAGGTTATGGGGGGGGGCAACTTGTGAAATTAATCAAGTACCACAAGTCTAACCACGTAAAAATGTGACCTTGAGAAAAAAGAACAGAAAGAAACGCATCATAGTGAACCGCAGTTGCTGGTGTGTGTTTTGACTCATTTTGGGTGGAGCTCTCCGATGGTTTGAATAATTCCACCAAAATGCTTGTTGAAATATAGTTTCTATCATGAGATTTGGTCCTATTAAGAGTTGGGACCACAAAATTAGGATGCAAAAGAAGGAAGAGGAGAAGGGGGAGGGAGGGAGGGACGAGAAGGAAAGGGAAGCACACGAGGTATTAAAAGGTGACCCTTTGGAACTGGACAGCCAATCAGTGTGACATTTCCTGGGGAAAAAAAACACCTCTCTCACTCCAGGCTTTCCTTAGTTGCCTATTTTACTTTGTGTATGGTTGAGGTCCTGTGGACCTTCCCATCCACTTTGGCATATCCATTGGTGTGCAGGTTATGTTTAGGAATATATATGCATATACATATATATGCCTGCAATAACGATGAAAAGAGACGTCATGAATTTGAAGAAGAGCAAGGAGGGCTTATATAGGAGGGCTTGGAGGGAGGACAGGGAAAGCAGAAATGTTGTAATTGTGTGTGTGTGCGTGTGTGTGTGTGTGTGTGCGTGTGTGTGTGTTGTAATTAATCTCAAAATAATAAACGACATGGTTGGGTTATGAGGGCTCCATCTTTGTGAATGCATTAACCCCTGTATGGATTAATATGTCAGAGAATTAGTAAGTTGTTCCTTGAGTGTTTTGTTATAAAGTCAAGCTCTTTGTGCTTAGCTTGCTCTGTGTCATTGTAGCCTCCTCAGATGCCAGCAGATGTCACTGCCAGGCTCCAGAACTTTGAGGAAATAGATGTTTTCTTTGTAAAGTTTTCTTCATTTGTTATGCCACCTGTGGCATTCTATTATAGCAATAGAACATGGACTATCCCATGGTTTTAGGAAGGACACAACAAATCATAACACTTCTAGAATATAACATAGAATGTCTTTGTTAGGGTTTTTAAAAAATAGCGGTGCGGATCTAATCAAGGGATTGTGCATACCAGGCAGACATTCTTCCACTGAGTCACATTCCCAACACTTTCATCAGGAAATTCTTGAGGGTAAGCAAAATGCCTTTACGAATCATAATAAGCACTAATCATAAAGGAAAATGGATTCATTGCACTGCATTTGTAAAATCAATGTTGTTTTGTAATTCTGGTTTAGTTCTGCTGCATGTAAATGCATGGGATTGCCTCTCTATGGAAAAATTGCTGGCTCTTATAGTACACATATTGTCAAATTTCTAGATATGAGGGCTTTTCTTTCTTTCTTTTTTTCTTTCTTTCTTTCTTTGTGGATATCTTTTTTTTTTTTTTTTTTTTTTTTTTTTAAAGAGTGGTGTGGTGGCTTGAATAAGAATGACCCCCACAAGCTCATAGTTTGAATGCTTAGTCATCAAGGAGTGGTGCTACTTGAGAAGGATTAAGAGGTGTGGCCTTGTTGAGGAAGTGTGTCAGTGGGGGTGTGCTTTGAGGCTTCAAAAGCCCAACTCAGGCCCAGTGTCTCTCTCTTCTTGCTGCCTACAGATCCAGGTGTAGAACTCTCAGTTACTTCTCCAGCTCCATGTCTGCCTGTGTGCCACCATGCTCCCAGCCATAATAATGAACTAAACCTCTGAAAGTGTAAGCCAGCCCCACTTTATTTTATAAGAGTTGCTGTGGTCATGGTGTCTCCTCACAGCAATAGAACTCTGACTAAGACAGATGGGAGAAGATTTATTACTTGTAGCATGGAAGGAAAAGCACTAGAGTAATTTCCAGAGCAGTGGCCTCCACAAAGGAAGCATGAGGATTTTATTGGACTGGGGGGGTGGGGGATTAGGGGGTGGGGGCATGGGGGAGTCACACAAGAAAGCACATTGGGAATGGGCATGTTCCTGAGTATGCTCAGTTAAGGGAATGCTACAGTTTTAAGGTTTGGTATCTACATTAGGGTTTCTACTGCTGAGATAAAAACCCAACCAAAGCAACCTTTTTTCTCTTACACTTCCAGGTAATAGTCCATCACTGATAGAAATCAGACTAATAACAAAACTGGGCAGGAAATTGAGAGCACGGGAAGAGGGGGGAGGGAGCTACCAGAATGAGAAGGGAAGAAGAGGAAGGATGCAGAGGTCATGAGGGAGCAGAAAGGTTGAGTCAGGGGAAGAATAGAAGAAAGGGTATGTGATAGGTAGGGTTTTAGTTGGGGGGATGGTAGGGGAGGACGGGAGGGAGAAGGGAACTGGGATCGTCATGTAAAACAATCTTGTTTCTAATTCAAATAAAAAAATGAAAAAAAAAAACTGGTCAGGAACTTGGAGGCAGGAGCTGATGCAGAGGCCATGAAAGGTGCTGCTTACTGGCTTGCTCTCCATTGCTTGCTCAGCCTGCTTTCTTATACCACCCAGGACTAACAGCCCAGGAGTAGTACCACCTACAGTGGGTGCCTCCCCCATTAGTAACAAATTAAGAAAATGCCCCACAGTGTTGCCCATAGGGCAATCGGTGGAGACATTTTCTCAGTAGTGTTGTGTCAGGTTGATAAAAACAAAACAAACTGAAACCTGACCAGGTCAGTTCACGAAAAAGAGTGGCTGACACATTTTGGCCATGTTTAGCTCAAGGTTCTGGAGCACAAGCATAAGAGGTTAAACCAGCCAACATGAAAATTTTGGGGCACACTCCACTAGGGTCCTAGGTGTGGCTGACAGGAATGCCTGTGGGTAGGCTCAGTTCTGCAACACATTTGAGCCCTTTTCACTCCTGCACCCTATTTCTCTGGTGTGATGACTCCAGGAAGTCATATATTACAGATCTATTACAGGATGGAAATGCTTACAATCTCTCAAACCTTAAAATTCTGGCAGAGATCTCTTTTAGTCTTTCAGGACATCTCTGAAGTGTGTGTGTGTGTGTGTGTGTGTGTGTATTTGTGCCTAAAGGTGCATGTGTGTGCAAGTACACATGTAACATGGGAAATTACCAATATGGAGCCAGGTAAAAATACAAGGGAATTTAATAGGGAAAAGCCTTACTTATGGAGCGACCTAGCCAGCCGGCGGGGCAGCAGTAAGTACAGCAAGCCAATGATGAAATCGAACAAAGGGGTCCACCTCATGAGTGTCCCTCACTCTTAACCTCCCCTACGTCACCCTGAGCATGCCCTTGCAGGCATGGTCAGGCACACCTGTAGCCAGCCCCTAAGCAGGCATGGCTACAGCATTCCATATACACATGGGTGTGTGTGTGTGCATACAGGAGCATGTGTGTGCAAGTACACATGGGGGGTGTGTCTACAGGAGCATGTGTGTGCAAGTCCACATGTGTGTGTGTGTCTACAGGTGCATGCATGTGCAAGTACACATGGGGTGTGTGTCTACAGGAGCATGTGTGTGCAAGTACACAAGGGTGTGTGTGTGTGTGTGTCTACAGGAGCATGTGTGTGTATATGGAGGCCAGAGGACAACTTTGTCATTTTAAAGATGCTGTCCACCTTGTTTTTTGAGACAGTCTCTCTCATTGGTCTTGAGCTAACCAATGAGGCTGGCTGGTTAGTGAGCCCAGATGTCTGCCTATCTTTTCCTCTCTAGCACTGAGATTTCAAGTATTTGTCATCACACCTGCTTTTTACGATGTGGGTTCTGGGGCTCAAACTCAGGTCCTGACACTTGCAAGGCAAGTACATTATGGACTGCACTATCATCTCAGCTCTCCTCTGCAGTTTTTATGTCCAGACAGCTGTGGCAAGACTCCCCTTTAACACAGGGACTCCTTTTAATCTCCTGTGCCTGTAGAATTAGTCTAGGTAAAGGTTATTTCAACCCCTGCCAGACCCTGGGCCAGCATTCAATCTCAGACCTTAGGCTGACCCCCCTGTGCTTTCTAATCCATCAAGTTCTTCTTTACTTTGACCAACTCAGGGTCTGGTCCCGTCCATTGATTCTGTGAACAAAAGATTTGGAGTAACTTCCGAGTTCACCCAGAAGCACAGTAGCAGTGTTGGATGGTATCTGTGCAGGGGTCGAGCCTAGAAGACGGCCTTTCCTCACAATTCTCTGTGTCAAGTTGACGTAGGACTATCCAGCACAGACAGGTAACAAAGCAAAGGACCCCAACTGCGTTTCTTGGAAGAAAGCCTCTGTCCTGGATAGTTTTATGTCAACTTAATGAAAGCTAGAGTCATCAGAGAGAAGCAAGCCTCAAGTGGGAAAAGGCTTCCATAAGATGTAGCTGTACTCTTGGCCTGGACACATGGGGAAGGGCCTAGGCCTGGCCCAGGATGATGTGGTAGACTTTGGGGAGCCCTTTTGAGGGCCTTACCCTGCCTGGGGAGTGGAGGGGGGATGGCTAGGGGCAGGTGGGATGTTGGGGGGGAGGGAGGGAGAGGGGGAAGGGATTGACATGTGAAGCAAGCTTGTTCCTAATTTGAACTAATAAAAGAATAAAATAAAATAAAATAAAAAGATGTAGCTGTAGGCGAGCCTGTGGGGCATTTTCTTAATTAGTGATTGGTGGGGGAGGGCTTAGCCCATTGTGGGTGGTGTCTTCCCTGGGCTGGTGGTCCTGGGTTCTGTAAGAAAGCAGACTGAGCAAGCCATGATGAACAAGTCAGTAAGCAGCTCCCCTCCATGGCCTCCGCATCAGCTCCTGCCTCTAGATTCCTGCCCTGTTGGAGTTTCTGTCCTGGCTTCCTTCAATGATGGAATGTGTAAGCCAAATAAACCCTTTCCTCCCTAACTTGCTTTTGGCCAGCAATAGTAACCCTAACTAGGACATCTTCTAAACAGATTCAAAGGTTCTCAACCACATAAGAAATCACAAATAGCTGCAGCCGTCGTGAGTCACTACACAGACCTCCTGAAAGGTGAATCGGTGATGAGCAACCTCCTCCAGCTCTGCTCCTCGCTCAGGGCTGAGGAGTTGGAACCCTGTGCTAGCAAAATGCGTGTTTTCAGAGTGCCCTCCAGCATAGGTCTCTTTGCTGACTTGGGGGCTTGTTGGCAGAAGGTGTCTGCAGGGAGAGCACAGTGGGATCAGAGATCCTGAACAAAGGCGCCATGGAGCAGTGGACACACTAGGACATTTTTTAGTCACGAGTGTATAGATCATCACGTCTGTCTTAGCTCGTGTCTGAACAGGAAACAAGGGAGATGAAGCCTATGAGACGCCTCTGTGGTCCCTGGGTGTCCACAGTGCAGTAAGGGAACCTTACCCATTCATTTCTAGGAAACGTACTGAAGTCAGACTCTGTTTACATTATTAGGGGGAAGCGCCATAGTGATTGCCCTCAGATTTCTCAGGGAAGCTGTTCACTGCTCTCAGTTCATAGGTGCTATGGGTCACATAGCCTTGTGGAGAAAACTGAGCAGACGTACCTCTGCCAGTCCCTCACAGAAACATTTTCAGGAGCTTTGCTGTGTCTTTTGCTCATAAAATAGTAAAAGTCACCTAAGATGCACCAAGGTTCTGAGAACAGGAATGCATTTTTTTTTTAAATACCTGGGCATCTTTGTTGCTGTCCAAAGGCCAGAGTTTCTAGTAAGTTCGACCGGAAAGCTCCACGTTGTGTTAGACAGGAGACTGCCTGAGCTTCAGGCAGATTAGTACTGTATGTACCAATGCAGGGCTATCACCAGACAGAAGCCAGGGGGCGCTAGAGGCGTCACCCACACACCATACACACCCTACAGGTAGGGACAGGCCCTGCATTGGCTGGAATCTTTGAGGTCAGTTGGTCCTGTGAATCGCAAGGCTGGCGCCTGGCTTTTCAGCTTCACCAATGGCTTGTTAAAAATAAGGTTGTCCGTATTTATTTGCAGGGCCCAGTGAAAATGAGTGTCAGGCCCTGTGCTGGCTAATTTTGTGTTAACTTGACATGGGCTAGAGCCATTTGAGAGATGGGAAGCTCAGCTGAGAAAAATGCCTCTGTAAGATTGGGCTGTAGGCAAGCCTGTAGGGCATTTTCTTAATTAGTGATTGATGTGGGAGGGTCCAGACCATAGTGGGTGGTGCTGACTGGGGCTGGTGGGTCCTGGGATCTACAAGAAAGCAGACTGAGCAGGCCATGAGGAGCAAGCCATGGCTCCCCTCCATGGATTCTGTGTCAATTCCTGCCTCCAGGTTCTGGCCTTGAGTTCCTGCCCTGCCCTCCTCCAGACTATGACGTGGAAGTATAAACCATATAAAACCTTTTCTCCCCAACTTGTTTTCAGTCATGGTGTTTTTGTCACAGCAATCCAAACCCTAAATAAGACAGGGCCACTGTTTTAAAAGTAGGGAATATTAGAGATAATAATTAGAAAATTTTACTCTTCTTTTTCCGCCCCCTGAGATGGGGGTTTCTGTGTAACAGCCCTGGCTGTCCTACAACTAGCTTTGTAGACCAGGCTGGCCTTGAACTCACAGAGATCCACCTGCCTCTGCCTCCATAGTGCTGAGATTAAAGGCGTGTGCCACCACCACCCTGCTGAACTTTACCCTTCTTATCTCTTTCATGTTCAAAAATCTCAAGATTAAGCAATATGCATGGATTGCAACTGTTCATGTTTAGCCTGTGTGCTTTTAGTTTTAAGCACAAATATCAGAGAATGTAAATTTTATGTATTCACTGACAATCCATAATTTGAGTATCAGTGATCATGCTGATACAGATAGTTGTACTTTATTCTTACCAGAACCATGAAATTCTCATAGCAATACATCATTATTTTTATTCTCCGTGTTGATTTGTGTGCATCTCCACTGCCCTGTGGAAGTCAGTGCCTCATGGGCAATGCAATGCTACATGTCAATGACAGAAAAACATGGCATGGGAAGGAGGCAAGAGAAGGGAGCAAGACTCATATTCCAGAGGAGTCACTGCAAATGGGAAAGAAATAGGCATATATAGGAGTAAATTTTCTATACCAGAATTAAGTTAGGCCAGACCTGATGGTGTTTCTGATAAGAAATACATTGTAAGAGCAGCCACTAAGAAAATAACTGTAAACAGAGAAAAAACAAGAAAGAAATTGAAATCATGCTAGGATTATTCACTAAATGAAAAACAAGGCATTAAAGAGGAACACCAAGAAAAAGCAAACTGTGAAATTTAATTTAACCATAAAGACAGCATTGGGAGAAAATGGGCTAAACAGTGCAACCAAAAGGCAGATTGTTACATCAGATCACAACGAGGGCAGTTAAGAACATTTACTGCTCTTGCAGAGGACCCAGTTTTGACTCCCAGCACCACAGCTCACAATGGCCTGTAATTCCACTTTCTGGAGACCTGATATCCTCTTCTGTCCTCCAAGGGTACCAGGCATGCACATGGTATACATGCAGGGAGGTCAGCATACACATGAAATAAACATAAATCTTAAAATGAGGTAGTGGACGAAGTGCTCACTGTGCAAGCTGAGGGCCAGCACAGACACTAAAAACAAAGCCAGTTTTGTGTTCATATATACCTGCAAGCCCAGGGCTTTGTGGGCGTGCTGTCTTGTTTTTGCCAACTTGACATAAACTGGAGTCAATTGAGAAGACAGAACTTCAACTGAGGAATTACTTTCATTAGATTAGCCTATTGTCTGTCTGTAGGGCATTTTCTTGATTAAAGATCAATGGGGAGGTTCCAGCACCCCTTAGGTAGATATTCCTCAGTTACATAAAAAGGCAAGCTGAGTGAGCCACAGGGCAGGCCAGGAAGTAGCATCCTCCATGGACTCTGCTGCAGTTCTTGCTTCCAGATCCCTTGAACTCCTACCCTAGCTTCCCTTGGAGAGATGGACTGTTACCTGGAAGTTTAAGATGAACCCTTCTCTCCAGGTTGGTTTTTGTAAATGTTTTATTACAGCAACAGAGAGCAAAATAGGACAGCGTCTCAGGTCACCATCCTCTCTGTCTGAAGATTTCTATTACAATCTTCCCAACTCGTGTGTGTGTGTGTGTGTGTGTGTGTGTGTGTGTGTGTGTGTGTGTGAGTGTGTGTGTGAGTGTATATGTGTGTGGTGAGTGTATATGTGTGTGGTATGTGAGTGTGTATGTGAGTGCATATGTGTGTGTCTATGTGTGTATGTGAGTATGTGTGTATGTGTGTATGTGTGTATGTGTGTACATGAGTATGTGTGTATGTGAGTGTGTATGTGTGTGTATGTGAGTGTATATGTGAGTATGTGTGTATGTGTGTATGTGAGTATGTGAGTATGTGTGTATGTGAGTGAGTATGTGTGTGAGTGTGTATGTGTGTGGTATGTGAGTGTATATGTGAGTATGTATATGTGTGTATATATGTGTGTATATGTGTGTATGTGAGTGTGTATGTGTGTATGTGAGTGTGTATGTGTGTGTATGTGAATGTATATATGAGTATGTGTGTATGTGAGTATGTGTGTATGTGAGTATGTGTGTGAGTGTGTATGTGTGTGGTATGTGAGTGTATATGTGAGTATGTATATATGTGTGTATGTGTGTGCATGTGTGTGTGTGAGAGAGAGAGTGTGTGTGTGTGAGGGGCAGGTTCACATCCAAGTATATTCCTCAATACACTTATTTATCCAGATGGTCTTCCCTTATTTTTCGAGACAGTTTCAGTGAAGCTCATCAATCCTTCTAGGCTGGCTGGCTGATGGGTTCCAGGACCCTGCCTGTCTCCACCCCATCTCTCATCACTGGGATTGCAGATGTGGGATTTTATGCGGTTGCTAAGGATATGAATTCAGGTCCTCATGTGTGCATGGCAATGACTTAACAATTTTCTTAGGGTTTCTATTGCTCTGAAGAGACACCATGACCTCGATAACTCTTATAAAGGAAACTTACAGTTCAGAGGTTCAGTTCATTTCATCATGGTGTGACATGGTGGTACAAAGGCAGATATGGTGTTGGAGCAGGAGCTGAGAGTCCTGACATCTTGATCTGAAGGCAACAGGAAGTGAACTGAGCACTGGATGTGGCTTGAGCATATGAGACCTTAAAGCCTGCCTCCACAGTAACATACTTCCTTCAACAAGGCCACACCCACTCCAACAAGGCCACTCTTCCTAATAGTGCCACTCCCTTTAGGGGACATTTTCTTTCGAACTACCACACCAACTAAGCCGTTTCCCCAGCCCTGTATATTCCTGCCTTTAATGATAAAGTCCTTCATGTGTGGAGAGAGTTCACCTTTTATCATCTGTTCCTTTAACAGATATTCATCTTTCCCCTTCCCTTGAACTATACTGGAGGAATGGCTGGAGGGGAATATGGTTTGATATGGGAAATTGATTATGAAAGGGTCACCAAGGAAAAAATATAACTTAATTCACTATCAAAATACTAAAATTAGGCTGGGCAGTAGTGGCTCATACCTTTAAACCCAGCACTTAGGAGGCAGAGGCAGGTGGATTTCTGAGTTCAAGGCCATTCTGGTCTACATAGCCAGTTCCAGGACAGCCATGGATACACAGAGACACCCTATCTCAAACAAAACAAAACAAAACAAGTTCTATCATCTATCTATCTATGTACCTATCTATCTCTATTAAAATTATTAACTTAATTTCTGTCTCTGCTATAAGACATGGGCTCTAAGAATTCTGAGGTCTCTTCATCTGCTACTGTTTTATCACCAGCATCTAGCCCAGAGCCTATTATTCAGTCAATACTCATGGAAGACCAATGAACTAAAGAGACATGAAAACGAATGTACACTAAGCAGTTTGTTCCCTTGGCACTGGGATCCTTTGAAGGATTTTGAGCAGAGGACTGAAGTGACCAGGTATAGAGGTTATCAAATGTTTTCAAGCTGTCACAATCTCTATAAGTAGCAGTTTGTATTATTCCAAGTAACAACTGTTAACCACCACATGACATAGTACAGGGAGAATTCACTATCGTAAGTATTAAAATCTGTGAGTCTCCCGAGAGGAGTTGAGAAAGATTTATGAGGTACAAAT